>NC_143014.1:263796582-264081001 GCF_055824585.1 Amblyomma mixtum | reverse complement strand
TGTCAATAAATGTGCTTTATTGGTTTTTCCGCTCTCTCGTCCAGTTAATATCTCTATTGTTTACCGGAACCATGTAATTCCTCAAGTGCAAAGTGTCAAATACCTTGGAGTAATTTATGATCCTTCTCTTTCCTGGGCGGCCCATATCGAGCAGATCACTGTGAAAGGAGTCCGGGCAGTCGGTATGCTGCGCAGGCTGAGCAGTGTTCGTTCTGGCATGAGAAGGCACTCACTTCTTATGATTTATAGAATGTACGTCCGTCCTGTCTTAGAGTTCGGCTGTGTTTTATTCTCTGGTGCACCAGCGTATAAACTTCGCCCCTTGATTCTCTTGGAGCGGGAGGCGTTGCGCCTTTGTTTGGGCCTTCCAAAATTTGTGGCGAATTCCGTTTTGTACCTGGAAGCGCGCACTCCATCATTGACTTCTAGATTTAGGCTCTTAACGGTGAAAACGTTCGTAAGAATGTGCGATTCTTCGCTCCATGCCTCCAATTTGATCTTCCTTCGTCAGCCTAGGCTATTTTTCAACGAAACCTGGTCTCGTTTCCGTACCCCTCAGATATGTTTGGTGCAATCCCTCCTGGACCCCTTAAACGTCCGCATTTCGGACATCCGTCCGGTATGCGCCAACTCATCTATTCAGATTTTCTTCGATGACATCTTTCCAAAACATGCAAAGTTAATGCCTTTTCATTTGCTCAGCGGTTTATTGCAGGATTACCTGCTGTGCTTTAAATCTCATGTGCTCATAGCGACAGACGCCTCACAGTGTGAAGAAAAGGCCGGAGTTGGCATTTTCTCCATCTCCCTTGACTGGTCATTCTCACTCCGCCTTCCCGATTACACACCTATTTATTTGGCCGAATTTCTAGCAGTAGTCTTAGCGTTGCGCAAATTAAACAGCTCCTTGTCTTCTGTCATAATTATGACAGATTCATTATCGTTGTGTTCCTCTCTCACCGCGCCTACAACATCTCAGGCACTTCGGTTATTCAAATGCTTGGTTCCACCCCACGTGTGTTCATTACGGTTGGTCTGGGTGCCTGGGCACAGAGGAATCCATTTGAATGAGGTTGCTGATACCCTGGCGAAGGCATCTCTTCAAGGCCCAGTCGTATCTGTGCTTCCACCCAGCGCATATATTACCGCGGCCAGGTTTCGCAGGTATCTGCTCCTGAAAGAATTCGCAGCATCAGCTCTGACCTCCTCTCCCGAATTCCGGCATCTCCTTTACCCGTGGTGCAGTAAAGGATGGCGATCACGCAAGCTTGAGGTTTCCTTCACTCGTCTACGTTGTCGCGTGCCTCTTTTAAACTTCTACCTTTATAGATCTGGTCTGGCGGTCTCCCCATTGTGCCCGTTCTGCGGAGAACCCGAAACCATAGATCATTTCTTGTTGACCTGCCGCCGTTTCTCCTCTTTACGGAGCCGCCTGCTGGAGCTTCCGTTACGACAGCTTGGTCTAAGTCTGTCAGCTGGGGTTGCTCTGTCTCTTGGGGCTTCCTCCCTTGGGCACAGCAACTGGAATGTGCTCTCCGCCATGCAAAACTTCCTTACAGACACTAAACGGCTGCCGTCTTAAGCTCTGGTCTTTCTCATGACCAATATTTCTCTGGAATGAAAGCTTTCTGAAACGTGGAATATTTAGCCCCGTTCTCTATTTCAGTCACCGATCTCACAGCATTTGTTTAACCTATTTCAATTACACATTTGAGATCCTTTCATTTATTTCCTAATTGCTATTATTATCATGATTATTTTATTTTTCCCCACAATTATTTTCTTGTTTAACATTTTGTACACCTATCAGTTGCCGCCTGTGTCTTGGCCAATCCCCCGCAGTGGGTATGCGCCATTTTCTAGAGGACAACAACAACAACAACAACGCTCTCCTGTTCCAGCTGTCCGACTCAGGTCACAGGTCACAGGCTTTATCGTCGATGTGACGCGGCCGCGTTGTACGCGTCTCCCTACCACCGTGCGATTAACCAATCGCTTACAGACTACGCGCCGCAGATGAGGCTCTTGATTGTACTGTGGTTGCTTGGCCGTCCCTGAACATGGAATCAGCCTCTGCGATCGCAGCGGCGGTGACACCACGACCAGCGCACCGTCTTCAATTTGGCGGTCGCCTACCTCCAAACTCGCCCAACGCCTTTCCTCTGCCCGGTTCACCCATCGGACACACGGGGCATTCAGCGCTGGCGATGGGCGACACCACCCTCCTCCAGAACAAGGACCATGGGCCCCATCACAAATATCCGCCCGTAACTGCACCCATCCCGGCAGAGCTGTTAGCCGACGTCGCAGTGACCGCCACGGTGAGTCATTTCCGAAAATGTCCTTAGTTCCTGAGAATAGACGCCTTGGCCGACATCGTACTCGGTCTCAACAAGGGGACACCCCGCATATCGAAACATGAGCAGGAAGCTCTCTAGGGTAGCGCTCTGAATGGTTAAGGTGCACTTTTTCCGCGAACCGACAGTTTAACACAACAAAAATTTTGCAGGCGGTTTAACATTGGTAAGCGCGGAATATCGTGCAGTATAACATTATTTACGGGAAATACATAAGGTCCTGACATTCTAAATGCATTTGACCTGAATGTCTTTACTTGGAAGGTGTTTTCCTCGAATGTCTTTACCCAGGCCTTCACTCAGGTAAACGCCTGCTAGGTGTGCACAACTGGCATGTTGCAAACGACCTGCATTCCATACACCAGGCTTCAGGCACCTAAGTACGTGCGTACTGTACGTATGTATGCCTGAAATCGAAAAATGCGTATGTTAGTGCTAATGCAGTCAAAAAATTGACCGGGGCACTTGACCTCCTACTTAAATGTATCACACGATTGCGTTAATCAGTCAGTGCCTCTAGGGGATTGGTCATTCTCTATTTGATGCTCACAGGTCCCCGGAAGTCCTCCTACTACTCTAGCGCAGTGGTCCAGCGGTCAAGAGAAGCGCCACTTCCCTGGGATGGCAGTTGGAGCTGGTGGGGCTCATTCGACATCGGTTGATCTTCTCGAACAACTTCTCGTGACCAATTTGGTCCGAATACGTTGGGAAGGTTGTGATAACGCCACAAGATCACACGACCTTGATTACCCACCTAGCAGTTAGGTCGCCTCTCGGGGATGTTTTATGGAATGGTCGATAGCGGTCGATGGTGCCGACAACAGACGCCAACGGCAACAAACAACTGCAACGACGACGCCAGCTTATCTGTGACAGGCGTGCTTTAACGCCATTGCATTAACCGCGACGCGTACAAAAAGAATTACAGAAACAATTAACTGACTTTGCATGGTCAAGAATTCCGACTTAATGAGAAGTACCTCTTTCATAAATCAGAAAAATCCACCTACAAGCGCTGGTTTCCTGTATATAAATGACGAATTCTGTAATGAGCGCGGATGCTTTTTGCCTATGTTAAGTTACCGCCTTTATAAGGTAATCGCTTTAGGGTTTGCTATGCTAATCGTCTCAACCTTTCTGTTGCAGCCCACGGGCCCGGAGCCTTTTCTGCCGCTAAACAGCACTTTTGCGTTGTTCAAATCGGCTTGAGAGTGGCGGCGGCCCTGCTCATCATAGCTTTGGCGTGGCCGACCTGCACGACCACGACGCTACTGTGGGCGCAGCTGTCGGGAGGGCGCGTTCGGTTGCGGTGCCCTAGGACGGCGTTTTGCCGGCCTGCTCCTGCGGCCTCTCCGGTGCCATAGCGTAAGTACCGTTCAATAGCGCACGCACACTGCGTCCGCATGTAACAGGTGCTTGCGTACATTTCCTGGCTTGGACTCAAGAACAAAGGAAGGGAACACCAATGGCTGTTTTCGCCGTCACGTAGTCTGGCCAAAATTTGTGTTGATTTGCAGGTCTTAATTGTGTCAAAGAAAAACGTACCGCAGGTTAACAAAAACCAAGAACGACTTTTAGCTTCTGGGCGTATTTACAAGCTCTCAGGCCAAAAAAGATCAGTATGCGCTTTTGTACCTCTGCTTTAAATTTTCCGATGATTTCACTAGAGACGTGTAAGCCGCTTTTACCACGAAAGGAGTTTCTTCTCGTCCTTACATTTGCATATAATCGACGCCGGAGGGAAACAGTGTGTACAGTCTGTGGTAGCCTTCTACACAGTAGCACTGAAGGATGAGGCTTCTTTCTACCTTAGCGTCCAATTAAGTTTCAGCTGCAGCAATAGCGCAGAGGTAGGGGATCCGCTTTGGGTGCAAAATGACCAGGGTTCGAATCTCGGTGGCAAGTCTGCCGGGTTTGAAAACAAATCCCTGTATCGCTAGAATTTCATTACCAGGCATGGGGCTCGACCTGTACTCGGTGACGAGAGTCGACAACGCACTCCCTCACTAGCGCAGTATTTCGTCACCTTGGTTTAGTACTCCGCCAAACATTGTATGAACAAATTCATCTCGGTCCTCAGTTAAATGCGGGTGTGGAGGAACTGTGGAAGGCGGCGGTTACACCTGTGATACACCTGAGGTTGCTGAGAATCACGGGCTCCTGACAGACCGCCATTGGAAACTGAACCTGGGATCGTTAAATGCTAGAATCTTATCTGGTGAAGCTAGCGTAGTAATGCTGTTCGAGGAGAGAGCGGGTATTAATTTCAATGTGAAGAGGACTTAGCGAGGTTAGAAGAGATGTCGTGTGAACAGTTATAAGGGGCGGTCAGGTACTGTGCTATCGTGGATGAGTGGGCAAACGAGAACTAGGTGTTGGATTCCTCATGGATCAGGATATGGGTAATAACAAGATTGGTTTCTGTTGTATCAGCGAGAGGGTGGCAGCTAATGTAATTAGGCCTAATAGGAGGTACAAGCTGAAGGGGGCGAGACCTTCGTGCCTAGATCCAGTCATGATGTCCACGTCGTCGAAAGCTTCTATGAAAACGTGGAGTCGGCAATCAACAAAGTAAAATCACAGTATACGGTATTAATGGGGGATTTAAATGTGAAAGTAAGGAAGCCGAAGACCAGGCGTTAGGCAACTATGGCATAGGCTCTAGGAATAGCAGGGGTGAGTTGTTAGAGAATCCGCACAGAGAAGTATATTATGGATTATAAATACCTTCTGCAAACAGAGGAACCGGAAGTGGGCGTGCAAGAGTCCTGCCGGTGAGACTAAAAATGGAATAGCCTTCATACTATGCGCTCACTCTGGCATCGTGCAGAATGTGGAGGTCCCCAGAGTGGTGCTTTGTAGCGACCACACACTGGTATTGTCTCGAATTAGCTCAGTCTTGAAGAGGGAAGGGAAGAAGCTACTGAACCGAACGACCATTAACGAGTTAGCGCCAAGCGGTAAAGATGTATTCAGGATATCGCCGAAAAAAAGACATTCATTTGGCTTTAACTGAACAAGACGTCCTTAATGATAGCACTGTGAACAGTAGCGCGCAGTAGATGTAGGCAGTAGAATGATTGGACAGGATGCCGGCAAGCTCTTTCAGGAGACGAAATATGAAAAGGAAAGATCTCATTCACAAACTACAAAGCGTAAAAGCATCTAAGCTTGCAGAGAGAATAGAACTGGCAGAGGTATCAAGATAATAAATATTCAAAAGGTCGTCGACTTAAGGAAATTTATTACGGAGAGAATGGAGCATACACAAAAGAACGCATAAGCAGTGAAGAGAAATATTGGCATAGGTGGAAACCAGATGTATGCGATAAGAGACAAATAGGGTCATATCATTGGCAATATGGATAAAATTGTTAAAGTAGCAGAAGAGGTTTACATAAATCGATACTGTAGCCAATATGATCAGAACGTCTGTGAGAAAGCCAGAAGCGCACAGCGATGGGGGATCCCGCCAGTAACAGAAGAAGAAGTAACGAAAGCCTTAGCACCATGGCAAAGTAGTAAAGCAACTGGGGAGGATCAGGTAACAACAGATCTGTTGATGGAAGGAGGGGAGATATTTGTGCTATAAAAACAAAGGCACTCTGTGTACACAATCCCTAACGGCCTCGAGCGTTCGAGATGCTTGGAATGACGCTAACATTAACCTAATAGATGGAAAAGAAGACGTTAACGACTTAAAAAATTAGACCGATCAGCTTGCTGTCCGCTGCCTAATAGTCAGGACAGTTTTGGACTTCAATCAACCCATTCAACAGGGACGCTCTTGTTATGGATACTCGACAATAGCGCATATTCACGCTACCAATCAGATGATAGAGAAATACACAGAATACAACCAACTCCCTTATATAGCCTTCATAGATATCCAGAAATATTTAAGAGTATACCTTGGTAGCCGTTTTTGAACCGTTTTTAGTGCATACTGTATAAACGCTATCTTGTTACCTACCATATTTACTCGCCTATAGAACAAGCCGCTTTTCCTAAATCGTGCTCTCCGCACTCGGTGCTCGGCCAGTGCGCGAACCATGGTCAGGCGAACGAGTAAACCCAAATGTAAACAGAGAAAAGGAAGAGAAGTGAAACGAAGAACGCTGCTGGGAAATGTTCTTGCCTTCCGCAGGGCGTCAAGCATTTACCGCAAACTTCGTCTCCTGCGACCATTACTACCTAATAGTAGCTTCCTGGTTTTCTTTTACAAGAGGATTTTGAGATAAGACCCATAAAAATAAAACACGGAGGCTCGTAGAGCCGTCACCGCGCCAACCGGGGCCGCGTTGCAGAAGGGCATTTCTGCCAGTGGCTCAGCCGCGCGGCAGCTTTAAGCGAGCCGTGGTCTTCTGTGAGGAGGCGTTGAATAGTGCCGCAAACTGATATGGATGCTCGGGAAAGCAACAGGGGCGCCTTTTCGCGTACTAGAGCGCCATGCGTTTTCTGCCTCAGTTGCGGACTATTGTCGCTAATATTCGGGATCGGCGCTGCGCTGCCGACGTTCCGCTTGCCTGCTTTACTTTATTCGAACGAAATGAAGATTTCTCCATCTCGAATGTTTTATGGAGCTTTGCTCAGGATGAAGTGTCCAATTTCGGCTACAAGTTCCCCACGGCGTTGTCACTCCTGTGCTGTACCATGTGTTTTGCTGGCCGCCTTTAATAAATTCTGGTGGCTTGGATCCACCGTTTGTCTCCTGCACGACATTCCACTTCATCCTCCTCTCGTTTCTGAATCTGGGGTATCTATGCATACTACGCATCTACCAATATTGGAGTAAATACGGGAACCTAGATCGACCAGTCCAAGGGAGACTCATGTCTTGTACTGTAGGGAACGCACCATAATGCTCACATTTCAGTGCAACAGCAAGAAGAACGAGGCAGCGCCTAATGTGAATTGCTGCACTGCAGGCCAGTCTTTTCGGTCATGAAGGATTTCGTGTAACGATGCAAAAAAACTCCGAAGCCTTGTGTATACTCCAGAACTCTGTTTTCCTGGCTATTCTGCATGGTGTGAGAGGTCGCCTTTAAAGTTTGTTTGAGAAAACTTAGGCTGAAGTGGTTCTTGTTTGTAGAGAAGTGTTGTAGGGAAACATTACTTGCGGTATTGTAACTCTTGTGAAAAACGTAGAAATGCACGTAAGTGCGATGGTTGTGTCGGAATCTGCTGGAACAACTCACTAGAAATCTACTCTTATATGGGTTTTTCAGCTAATCTATTGGTCTGCATGCCCGTGCTGAAGCAATCTACACTGCAGAATAAGCGTCGTATATCTGCTCTTACTTCTATGCAGATTCCACCATGCGGAGCCTACAGCTGCTTCGTGGGCTTTGCGGAGTTCGGGGGACGAACCAAAGGAAGAATTTCGGACAGTAATATTGCCCTTTGAGAAATTTTCACTAGTAAAGAATAGATTTATGCGTCAAATGAGAGTCTCGCTTATTTAAAAAACATCGACAGGAGGTGCAGAGCATAATAAGAGGAAAGGCGCAGACGGTTGTAGTGACCCTGCCCTGCTACTCCACAGCGGTTCAATGTGAAGGAAAGTGTGAGGCCGAGCAAATAGAGGGTAAAATGCCACAATACAATCATTCTTATCGGATGACGCAGGCAACAGTGATGTCACGCACACACTGGTTATCCCGCGTCTCTCATGTAGAAATGACGCGCTGCACAGGCAGTCCATGTCTTACACCGATGTAGATCACTTACATATGCTGCAAAGATTGGCTGCATGCAAAGACTGATCTTAGTACACTCACGTACAGCTATACAGCTTTCGCAGCGCTTAAACGAACCTTACACTGGGGCGTCTTAACTTGAGCTTAGTAGTGTGAAATCATATTCTAATTTCTCTGGAAAGGAACATTTCCCCCAAAGCCACCAACGACGAACGTGATATCTTCACCGCCTTTTACCGCGCCTGCGAAATCTCAGGCGAGTGAGCGGAAGCCATTCAAAATACCCTAATACGGTCTCTGGTATTCTTTCCAGGTTTTAAGCTGCTACTGAGCAAAGATTTATGCAACAGTTGTGGGCGATTCCTCTGCGCGGGGAAGCACAGATAGCGACTCCAGCCAGGTCATTGTAATAGTTCTTTATCTCACATGGTGCCGTGGCAAGGAGGTCAGGCGTCGCCTAGGCAGAGGGAGTCAGGAGGTCTTCGGGGCAGGCGTCAAGAGGCCGCCTCGGCGGTCGGGCCCACCTTAAATAGCCTCCACTGCGTAGCCTGGTTCCTCCTGCCCCACTCGGGAGAGGAATGCTGGCCGAGGGTACCAGAGGGAGTGGCGCGGGATTAGAGTGGGCCCGTGTCCGTCCCCAGTTCTCGAGTCGGCGTCCATGGTGTAGTCGAAAGGGGCAAGGGGAGCTCGCGGGGGGCCGTTTCAGCTGGATCAGCTGACCACCTGCCTGCTGCGGGAGCGAGGCGCTCGGCTCCACTGGGGGCCCTGCCGGCAGCGCCTTGAAGAGCTCCTCGGCCGCCAGGGGCAGCAGCTCTGGGCAGCTGGTCTGGAGGATGCGGGGCTCGCCTCCTCCGGGCTGCCCCTCTGGAGAGGCCCCAGTGGCGCAGCGGGGGAGGCTGCTGCAGCCGCCATATATTTATGCGCCTCCTCCTTGTGCGCTTTGTGGAGCGCACCGGCCTCATTGCTGAGTCGGTGCACAACGAGTGCGCCGCAGAGGCAGCACATCCTAGCCCGCTCCTCGTCTTTGTACCCGGCCGGTGGCTCCTGGGTCCGCTCCTCCAGGGTCACGCCGCGGAAAGGCTGCGGCACTGACAGAAGGTCGCCGCTGTGAAGGGGCTGTGCCTGGTCCCACTACCTGGACCTCGCGCAGTATGAGCCGGCCGCTCCGTTGGCGACCGTCGTCCAGCTGGCTACGTACCGCAGGACCCTGGGCTACTTGGGTTGCGGCTGCTCGACGGCCGGTGTGCCGGCTTGTTGCGGAGGGGGCTTTGCGCTGGTTGATTATGGGCCCTCTTGCGCTGGCCTGCACCACTGGGAGTTCCTCTCCAGGGGCTGGTCGCGCAGTTAGGCTGGCGGTGGCGGGTGGCGTGCCTTGCCGGCGGCCACCGTCCGACGACGGTCTTCCTTGCCTGTTGGCTTCCGAGCCACGGGTGCCGGTACGCTGGAGCTTCCTAGAAGGCATGCTGAGAAGCGACCGCTTTGCGACTGATCATTTATCGAGAGACACGAGAGGTGCCTGGCCCTCAGGTTGTAGTGTCGGTTGCAAACCGTACCGCTACTTGCTCGTCCTCCGGGGGGTCAGATCGCCGCATCGCTCCAATTTTGCGCCGTTTAGCAGTCAACGTCCCTGCGAGGATGCAAAGCCTTCAGATCAGCGATATGTACGGGACCCGCAGTTTCGTCTTTAGCAAAAAATCGCAGCTGGTAGTTGAGCGGCGTAGTCAATGCCGCAACTTCGTACGGTCCAGCCCACTTGTGCGCTAGTGACGCGACAAAACCGCGTGCTGCGTTAATACGTGGGTGCGTCCTCATGTGTACTAAGTCGCCCCTGGTGAAAACGACGTGACAGCGATCTTCATTGTACTGATCCGCCTGCTTCATGCGCGCGACATCGAGTTTTTCGCGAGCCGCGCGCTGCGCTGCCTCCAGACGCTCCTGGAACCTTGCCGCGTACTGCGAAAGTGGAGGGGGCGCGGTCCTCGGCGCGTCGAGTAGGGCATTTTCTAGCGGAAATGCGATCTCTCTCCCAAAATTCAAGTAAGCCAGTGTAATACCCTCCCAGCTGTTCACGGTTGTCCTTGCAGTGAACGCCTGTCCGGACAGCCGCGCGTACCAGTCTCTGTGTTACTCCGTCGTCGCGACCAGCACGCTCGTCATATTTCGATCCACCCTCGCAGTTATGTTTCTCTGAGCGTGGTAGGAGCTCGTTCTCTTGTGGCGGATCTGAAGCGCGCGACAGGAGTCTACAAAGAGTTTACTTGTGAAATAAGAAACATTGTCTGTAATCAGGTCGGACGAGAAACCGAAACGAGTTAATGTCTGCAATAGTTTTTCCCAAATTCGTTTCTTCAAATTTTCTGAAAATAAATCATTCACTTTAGTGTTTATTTATTTATTAGGTAGATACGTTGGCGCTTTCCTCAGTTTTGCGCTCTGAAGGACTGCGAAAGTTTCTTTATAGGGCAACTTGTGTGACTGTTTTAAAGAGAGAAATATCGATACATACAAGGTTAAAGAAGTCTTCATCGTTCACTCCTAGACAAACGCATCAATTCGGATCAAACCACGATACAAATCGCCTGAAAGACCACTGGTGTTCACGCTCGAGGCATCACCCACAGAAATACCTTGACACCATGTCCGGCGCTCAGGAACGAGCATCTTGCAAAGGACACCCAATAAGACATGAGTCGCATGTTGCAGCGAAAACAGATAAGAAGTGGTGCTGGAAGATAGGAAATGCGAAACTTGATAACCTCAGTGCGGCTCAGGAAAAGTACGGGTGGAACTAATTTGCTGAAAATTAACCTCGAGTCCCACATTCTACAGAGAAAATAATGTAGGGTAAGGCTAATTTAGAATGTGGCCTCCTGCTTAACCACTGCTCCATCGCAGGATATCACTGTCTAGTAGATCTGCTTCTCTCTTTCGTGACCTCTTTTGGGGTGGGAACCCATATATCAAATAAAAATCTTCAAATCAGCAATCATAATTAGAAGTATTATTTTACCTAATGGAGCATATTTTATTGGACTTCAGACGTTATTCAAAACGCAAAGAACGGCGCAATTTATTGTGTGTCAATTGCGAAAAAATGTATCAGCATGGCTAGTAGTGATAAGTAATCTCCGAGATGGCGAAACAAAAAATAAATATAATTTATGTAGCTGTGTGCCCTATCCAGTGAAGTAGGCTAAATATATGGTGATTAAAATTAAGGACGTAATCTTCAACTAACTGAATGAAATGAAGAAAACTAGCGCAGATTCAATACAGGTATTCAAACAGTGAGCTGTAGTGTCAAAACGTTCACATCTGCTTTAATTATCCTAGTTCATTGCTTGTCTGTATGTGTTAGGAAAAGGAACAAAAAATATCGCTTCAAAAATTTTCATTCACAAAAAAGTTATCAGTGCTCGCATAACACAACCTTCAGGAAGAAGCTGAACAGTGCGTAAAAGCATTTTATGCTTATACGTAATGTAAAATTTACGTAAATGCATGAAATGTAACCCACTCATAGCTGGGGCATTCGTGAAACATAGTGAAGGCTTTCTGTGATTGAGTACTGCCCGTCTCTTCTTACTTGCTTATTTTAGAGAGTTACTTGAAGCACACTAAGCCTTTTTTATTCTATAGAAATATTTGGTGATGCAAGCCTTCTTAAGTAATTTGGTGTCTCTATGCCAGCGCTTGCGTTACGTATCCAAAATATGGTTGCTTCTTAAGCATCAGTGACCTAAACATCATGCTTGTTGAGAGTCCGGCAAGCCCATTAAAGCACTTATGTGCGTGTCGTATTTTAAGACTGACAATATGGACAGCAATCCATCTGAGCACAGATAACTGACTAGAGCTATGAAATAGTTGTTCATCTCTTTTCGGAAGGCCACTTTTGACTGGAAAGCTCCCTTGCCTCATTGCTTCAGATCTCTCTAAATTACTCTCATCCGTGTGGTGAAAACCATGATTTGATTCTCGTGTTTAGAATTACAGTGAAAGGGACTGGTTTTCGTGGCTTGACTCATTCTTGTAAGGCATTCCATGTCTGTTCCTAAGGCGATGCACTACAAGATTTGAAGCTTGCCGGCAGTGAAGTCAGTCAACTTGCTTTTTCACTCACATCCCACACTGTCTTCAAGCGACCCGCATTCATTTTGGGACTGTTCTTAAGTAATCTTCACAGATCAAAAAGTGTAAGGATTCCAGATAGCATCAGAAACGTTCACAATATATTAGGACAAATATTTACTACAAAAAGTGAAACGACTACATTAGAAACAAATGTAAACTAGTTTTGGTTTCGAAAAACAGAAGTAAGGTTTCTACAGTTGGCTGTAATTTCCAGATGAAACGAGATATGGCTATTTTTTTTTGCAATTTCTTTCAGAATGTTCTTGAACTTTGAAAACATAACAAGTAGAAAACATTAATTTGAACAAAATTGGAGACTTCAATGCGGCCTCTAATCTCAAGGGACCAATCACAACTATAAAGGCCATAAGAAACTGCTTTTTATGCAGGAGTCGCTGCACATTAAATCATGCGAAATCTCGCAAGAAACTGCTGTATACGCCCTGCTAAGAATGGTAGAAACAAACGCAGTTTCGTGTGACAACCACGAAACCCAAAGGAACATTTTTTATTGACCAGGAAAGGGCAAGATCAAAACCAAATATAGGCAACGAACGGACGTAACCGACGGAACTCCGGCGCCGAAGGGGTGTGTAGCTGCAATATACAAGATCTCCGCCGCGCGGGCTTCAACGGCTGCAATCGCACTGCGGCACTGAATCCTCATGCATTTCTACTTTGCCAACACTACTGATTTTAATAATAAAGTGCTGAGTGGTCTTCTCACTGTCTATTGGACAGGCTTGTGCATGCGATATTACACCAGGAAGCCGGTTTGAAAGCTTCAGTCGCTCGATCGCGCATGTCCCACTGCAAATGTTGGAATCAAACACACTAACGCTCGTTAGTTACCGGATAATGAAGCTGTGATTGTGCATGCAACAGTAATTGAAATTGCTACCACACATAACTTGAGAATGTGTGTCAACCTTTCTGTTGGGAATGAGAAACGGAATGTGATCCAACCGACTTACTACCACTCGGCACTATGCTAAAAGCGACTCTTAATGGTTCAAGCAATATCTCTTGGACGTGGCAGCTTTTCATCGTACGAAACTCTAGATTCTAGGAAAAAGCTGTACCGTAACATTACAAAGCGCTAGCCCAGCGAGCTTGCTGCTCATGTTCTGAGAAGCGGTGTGTTCGCTGGCTCATAGCCATGGCATGTTTTGCTGAAAATCAGAAAGAAGCTCTTGGAAAGTGCATCACCGTGGTGGTCGCTGGGAGTTCCTCTAACAGCTCTGCCGGGATCGGTGAGGTCCCGTACGGATGCATATCACGACATCCACGGTCTTCGTCTTGGAGCAAGATGGCGTCTCCCATGCCCAGCGCTGAATGCACCATGTGGGCTGGTCGTGTTGTGACCGCCCCTGCCATTGCAGTAGCCGGCTGCTTGTTCAGTGACGACCACGCATTCCCGATGCAGTCAGGACCCTTTTGAACGGCACTGAATCTGCGAGCCAGAATGCGAACGAACATTGGTAGGCAGACGGGTGCAACGTGGCCACGTCCAGCGGACGAAAGAACCTCTGGCCAAAACTGGACACCTCCAATGCGAGCGCTCGTGTCAAGAATACCACTAGGCAATATTCGCTGACTTCTGCTCCGTGTTCTGTACGGTACGTGTGCAAGAAACAATGCTCGCAGTAGGCATCACGTGCAGGTACACGCCACAAATTTTAAAAGCAAGACAGCAAGGGTAGGCGAAAGGAAAGGAGAAAGAAATAAGCCAGCTGACGTCAGAAAATTTCGAAAAAGTAAAATTCACATCTCAGTATACTTCCATAGTTTCAGTGAGAAGTGAGCTTTTTTATGCGCAGATGAAGCACGCAATGTTTGTAGTATTTTACATTTTCAATAGCATTTGCAAGTAACTCATCGTAATTGTATACACGCGCATTTGTTGATCGTTACGGTCAGACGATCATTCTTGTGTTTATGACGGGCATGGTTTATTTTTTCCGAGCAAGCAGCACCGCTGTGAAACTGTCCGATAAAGACAATGGCAACCAGTCGGATAAGCGGGCATCAAACGATTCTGACAACGACAGTGGAGGTAAAATTCGTTGTCTTCATCTGCAGCAGTGGCAAACGTATCACAACGAGATTTTGATAAACGTGGATAGAAAAACTGCACAGAATGTTCAATGCATTCGAAGCAGTGAGAAAGACTGAATTTCTGCTGCGTAGAAGACGGCGATAAGCGGTCAGTGCTTCGGGACGAGTTGCTCGCGCTAGGGCAGCCGACTACAAACAACGGAACAGACAATGGACGATTTTTCTCGTAGTTGGTACTCATAGAATTAGTGCTCACGGACTAACAATATCAATTATTTGGATTATACCTGTTCTCACCTGTGGTTCTGTAACTTGGAGGGTAAGGAAAAAGCTCAAAAATGTACTATATATCCCTCCCGAACACTTGCCGATGCCACGTTTACGGATGTAGGGCACTAGGAAAATGAAAATGAATGATCCAAAGGGGCAGTATTTTTGTTTCGGCATGATATGCCCATCTTGCCATTAATTTTGCCAATCATAAGTATTTACCACGCAATTCATGGTTAATGCTTCTGAAAAATGGATCATGGGTACCTGCCGTCACGAAACATAGGCGGAATACGATCTCCCTTTCCATCGATGACCAGCACGATCCGGCACGCTTAAAAAAACAAGTGCGCTTTGCATTCGTTTGCACGTTTCCAAGGCACTGCACTATCGGGGGCCAAAGTAGCTTAACCCACCTACAAGCCCAGAACCGTGCCGATCTACATGTGGGCGTCAACCGACGAAGCACTCCTGGTATCTCGGGCTTTACGTATCCCCCTTCTCGACATCAGGAGGGCATCGTAGAGACACGCCCACATGCAAAGCGGTGCGGTTCGGGGCTTGGAGGGAGGCTCTGTTATTTTTGTACCCGATGTACATAAAGTACCGGATTTTTAAATAATTTCCGTTATGGACTTGAACTTCCAGCAATTAAAAGCGCAGTTTTAGCTTTCGCACGTGAGTGAATGGCGTGGCAACCGGCCACTATCGGGGGACAAATTGTTACATCCGTAACACATCACACAATCTTAGGTGTTACGATAGACAGTGACATGTCCCTGACGAAGCACATTTCTTAGCTCAAGAAAAAGCTCGACAGCTTTACAATCACTGTGCAGTGTATGGCAGAGGAATGCTGAGGTAACTCTGAGCGATATTTGCTTCACGTGTGCCAGGCGCTGGTAGTCGGTCTTCACAGATACAGTGCACCCGTTCTCCGGGGTGTCACACTATCAGGCCCGCGTGCGCTTGAAAGTGCGCAGGCTGGTGGTTTAAGTATGCTTGGGTTTGCCACGCAAAACTTCCACATCGGGCACATTTTACGAGGCCCGAGCCTGCCTAGCACGAATTTATTTTCTTCAGGAGTCGCTTTGTATGTGATTGGGACATTTGAGAAGGCATCGTCAACACCCCCTGAAAAATATTAGTGTTGTGTCCATATTCACCGTTTTCCAAACCCCTCTGTGTGCAGTGCAATGCGGTGCCTTCGAACTACGTGCCACACCAGATTGCGGAGGTGCCACATTGGGCACTACCGAAACCGTACATACCTACAACCATTCCAGGGATAACAAAGAAGACGCACATCCCGGGTCTGATACAGCTGGCGTTGTCGTACATTGTGTCTATTTGTCGTCACTCCCAGCATGTTTTTTGTGGACGGATCTGTGACGACCACCTCTTCGATTGCAGTGGTGATAGTACCAAGAAATTTGTTGTGTCATCGTTTCAGGCTAATCCATAAAACGTCATCTACGGAAGCCGAATTCGCACCCATACGAGAAGCAGTCCGTTATATTGGTCACCAGTCAGCGCACCAATGGACTATATTCTGCGACTCGAGATCGGCATCACAGGCCATACAAACTTATGTTAAAACAAGGACAGGCGCGCCGCTGGTTCAAGAGACTGGGCTTTTGTCAGCTGAGGATTTTCGCCGCGGCTATTTCAAAAATCTTCAGTTGATATCGAGCCATTGAGGCATAGCGGGAAACGAGCGTGCTGATGCTGAGGCTCGACTAGCGTATGATGATGGTGCTTTCATTTAAATAGCCTTTTCCAGTTCTGGCTTCGGAGCCTTGCTGGCTCAATTCGTGGAAGCCGCAATGCAGTTGCACTAGAACGATTCGAGCCATCAACAAGACCGCATTTGTAAGATTGACGCCGGATAACGATGTTATGTCCCATGTATGGTAATGCTGCGTCAAGGGACTTTATTCCACCGGTTACGGCTTGGCGTTGCGTACACCAAACACTACCTTCGCAATGTCGGAAATGAAACTAACCCAAAAATTGCGTACAGTGCCGCACTTCATAAACTATTGGGCATGTTTTTTGTGACTGCCCGAACTACACTGATGAGTAGAGAACATTGGAAGCGAGCGTGAGACAACTGGACTCTCGCCCTCTCTGATGAACCTATTCTAAGCGCCTGGGCAGAACGTGCTGACTGGTGTTGTGTTACGAAGGCCGTGCTCAAGTTTTTATGTGAAACAGGCCTAGATATCCGTCTTTGACTGCCCATGCACTACCTACACAGTTTACGCAGTTTACACGGCTTGCTCGGTTTACGGTCTGACATGCGTGAGAGTGAACATATGTGTTTCCATGGAGCCCCTAGAGCAGTATGTGTTAATGACATGCGTCGGTATGTGTTCAAGACATGAATTTCACGTGCGTCTACTCACTGCGATGCGAGTACCAGCCAGTGTGTGTTGTGCGTGTACATCACCTATGAAACTCACTTTATTATGCCATCATCAACCTTCATTCGCCCTTTCCGTTTCCTCATCTTCGCTTTCCCCAGTGTGGAGTAGCAGGCCAGGGCCATGTTACCACCGGCCGACCTCTACTCCTTTTCCTCTCTTTAAAACTTTTCTCTCTCTCACTCTCTCTCTCTCTCTCTCTCTCTCTCCTTTTCGTTTTAGATCCCAATGTATCAAGTGCCAAGAAAGAACTGCTTGAGAGCGCTTCGCAGCTCTGACAAGCCAAATGCAATTAATAATGGCAGGAAATGTTAACTTTTGTACTGGTACAAATCAACACAAGGGTTAAGACGAGGACGACACACTAGAGCGCTGAACTCAATTTTGCCTAAAAATCTTCGATCCTTTGCAGAAATTACCGCGACAAGCATCCTCCACGCCTAAATGTCGACACCCGTGTCCACGGAGGTAGACAGGGGCACCGACTCCGCTCATAACAAGGGCTCAGTTTTGCTACATCGGAGAGAGCTTGTGGGGAGGGCATTTAGTACATGGCGCTTGGATTTATCCTTGGCTCTGGTACAGCACTACTGCCATGCCGCTGCTCAGGCCGTGCCGGGATTCCCGGTGGGGACGCTTCCTTTCCCTTGGTTTGAAAATGCCCGCATGCGTCGTGGCATGCATCGCGGATGCCTGCTGCGTGGCGCTGCCTTGGCGCCATCATTTGTGTCACTCTGCTTCTTCCTACTCCATAGAGCTCACTTGCTGCGTTCCGCGCTCTCCCCGTGAAAATGTGTTTGGCGTCTGTTCTTTCACTTTTTTCTCGTCTGTTCAATCCACAGCGTTGTAGTGAGTATTAGTACTGCATCAGGAAAAGGGAAAAGTATGTAGGGTTTAACGCCGGGAATTTGGGGATGAGCTAAGAGAGAGCGACCATAGTGGGGGGCTCTGGGATAATTCCGGCCACCTGACTTCGCACAATATCCTGATGCTGTGGGTATTTATAACACTTCCGGAACTTACCTTGGTAAATGCAGCATCTGTGTGGGAACGACGCTCCACTGCAGAGCGAACAACTTTTTTTTGTCATATCTTGGCTTACAGTCAACGGCAGAATATTTCGTCGCATCCCCCCCCCCCCCCATGTTCACAGGACCATAATTATAACACTGCGCAGTGTGCGCTTCTCACGCATTCCGTCCCGTCTAAGTAGCGTCCACCTCGTGGGTTCGCTTGTCTTCGGCGTTTCCCTGCTGTGATGACGGATACAGTCCGACCCCGAAACGACGCGGGCGGTGCGCAGACAACCCAGCATCAAGCGAGATTTCCGGGCTGCTTCCTTCTTTAAACTTTTGTTTTGCGGAGCTGCTTGCAAAGTACGCAATATGAGTAGCAAATGATACGCGAAAAAAGGAACCAGAATGCGAACACTAAAACAAAACAAAAACAAACTAAGGGCTGAAGGAGAAATAAAAGCGACGTTTTTTAATACGTCTAAAGGACAGTCGTAACCAGCCGCCACCTCCAGCCTCTGTAACCAGGAATGGTCACGGCAAGAAGCCGACGCGTCGTGAAAGTACAAAGTCGCCTGGGCCTGTAGCCAAGCAACTCTTGAGCGGGAGTACTGGCAGTTGGCGCCACATGCGCGCGCAGCGATCGTGCGAATCAGACTCGATCGACGCACATACGCCGAAGACATGTGTCGAGATGGCTGCAATGTAAAGTCTCGAATAAACCAATTTAGTTGAAACTCGCCTTGCCCTAACAGCGCGGACACGATAACTTCTCAATGAATGCAGGGACACATTCTAAAAAGGGCATTTTACTTCTTCCAATTTTTTCCTCTTCAGCTGTTCTCTAATTTTGTTTCGGCGGCTTTTTCGCCCTAGGTCCCCCGGTCTTAAAATTCGTTGCTGCACCAGCATATGCTACCTTTGCTAGCATTGTTTCTTCCATAGGCGCCAGAACACGCAGCAGAAGGCAAAGAAGATTCCGTCGGAGGGCGCGTGCCGCACCCACTTTCCTGTTCCTGCTGAACGATTCAGACAAAAGGCCTTTTCGTAAAAGAGACGTGGCCACGCCACGCAGCACGCCTATGCCGCTGTTCCTTCCATGCATGGCCCGCAGCATAGGTGCCGTGGAGTATGTTCCTGCTTGCCACTTGGATTTCTGGCCGGCTGTACACAAGACGCGGGCTGCTACAACGGCAAGGTTGGCCACAGCACGACCTGCTGGCCGTCTTCACCTTGGCGGCCCTCGGTCACCGAGCTCTTCCAAAGACGTTGCCTGCTCCAGTTCCGCGACCGCCACCACGGGGCTCTCGTCTCTGTTTGCCGGAAGTTGCAAGGATCATGGATGCCGCGGGAAGCACCTGCACCTGGGAGCATATAGCCCGGCAGAACCGCTAGCCGACTTCCCAGCGACCACCACGGTGATGTATTTTCGATGCTGCTTTGATGCGTTCCCGCTGATGAATAACTTGGCCGATGCAGCTGTACACACCTCCTACTTGTCAATACGCCGCGTTTCTACCAGCTGCGGTGCCTCAGTGTCTTTGGCGTTCTGCTGCTCATCCCCTAGCCACGGCTTCGATGCCGGCGGCGCCGACCGTATTTCGATGAAGGCGAACTGCAACAACGTCTGTGCGATGCCAAAGCCCGTTATATAACCCAAGGTGGTCTAAATTAACCCGGAAAGCTCACCAATTCGAATTCCCTCGCAGCCCATGTGTCGCTTCAGAACGTTAAATTACACGTAGCATACCCATTTGTGAACATGTCCCATGTTGCAAACTAGCCCAACAAGGTGCTGCTTGGTTGCGCTTTTTCCTTTCAGGTAGCAGTGATGCAAAAAGAAAAGTCTTGAGTGCAGGGCATCATACAAAGCACTACAGGCTGCGTGACTACTAACGCAAGGATTCCACCTCATTGATAAGTACATGCTGCTTTTATAACTGAGAAAGTATCGTCGAAAAACGCAGCCATGCGGTCATAGGGATAAATGATTTTTACTAGGACGCGGGGCTTTTCTCTTCTGTTAAGAGCACCCGTTAGATAATGTGTTGTACTGTTTTCAATACACGCGTCTTGCAGTCAGCGACCACTGCCTGGCCTGCAGACTCTTCGGGCACGAAAAAAAAATCGCATTTCTGCTTCGCGCATCCCTATATTGGCCGCGGTGGCTCGGGTCATGAAGTCGTCGTCAGGACCGATCGCCACCGCGAACCAGTACGTGGCCGCGCACCAGCCTTGAAGCATTTTTGACCGACTGCTTCCAGACTGGGGTCTTTCCGGCCTGCTGCTGCGGTCTGGCCGGTGCGATTTCGTGAGTAACGTTGCGAGGGCGTCTACGTTCAGCGTCCTCTTTTAGCCGACGTCTTTAGACCGCCGATTACGTACAGTTATAAGCAATTTCAAATAGCACGGGCATGGTGCCGCTCGCCGCGAGGCAAACTGGCAAGTCTTCAACCTTCACCGCCTCAAAAGAGCCACGCCGGCTGAGTGTCCCAAAGGGGTCTTCAGCTAACGCGCGCATTTACAAATGTAGCTGGCGAAGCCACGAGTCTGGAAAGTGCCAGCAGGTTATACAGCAATCGATCTCCGATATTTCCTTCAGTATTTCCTACGACTTTAACGAGCAGTGACGTTTTACAGTGACTTTAATTTCTTGTTACTCTCCTTTCTCTTTCTTTTTTTTTATCCCCTTACTCCTTTCCCCCCGTGTAGGGTAGCAAACCGATTACTCGTTCGGTTAACCTCCCTGCCTTTCCTCTTCTATCTCCTCCTCCTCCTCCTACGACTTTGAACGCGATTTGTCGTGATATTCGACGCTTTTGTTGCGCAGTGTATTTGGGGGAAACTCCCAAGGTTTCTATGTAGCCGTAGGGCTGCCCTGAGGTTGATGGTAGGCAGTAGATACTCCCTAACTTAAATCTACGCTATGTTGGGGGTTGCTCCCCAATACACTGGGTTCGCGCTGTTCCCGTTTCGATTTGTTGTTCAATTTGGTCGCGTCCTGCCATATCTACTAGCCGTCTTTATTAGCTTCGTTAGCAGAGCGGCTGCCCTGGACAGGCGGTGATCCCGCGCTGATCCCAAAACCAGGACAAATTTATCTTCAACTGCGAAGCTACTGCGAAGGCTGTATTGCGTTCCGTTGTAATCGTATGGCTGCACTTGGGTGGTTGTCAATGCGTAACTACTCCCTAAGTGGTCACGTTCTCTTTTGCATAGGAGAATGAGTTCCAGGCAAGCAAACTGATTTATTAAAATGAATAAGAGATAGTTTCGCTTTTTCGAAGACCTCTTAATGCGGCGTCAACCCCTACGCATGTTGGCTAGGAGAAAATAGATTACACTGCAGACCATTTGTTTGAGAAGAAAACGAGGATAAAGAACCGAAAATTCAGAGATTTTGTCTATATACTCCGAACTGTGTTCTGTGAGTGTAAATGAATGAAGTTGGAATTTGCCTCTGATTTAATTTCAAGCGATGTAAGCTACACTAATTAGAGACATATTAACTATATAGCTAAAAAAAACGCGGATAGTTAAGATGGGGCAGCACAAAGCCTAGTTACTACCCATTAAGCAACCAGCCCAATTAAGACCCTTAATTGCTACTATTTTCTGTATAACGTGCCTCTTCTCGCAGCTGTAGTGTCCATGTTTTTTTTTTTCTGAGCTTGTTAATAGGCAGTTTTAGCCGAGCGTTTTTGCGGCCAGCGGGGCGGAGCGGGCGAGCGGATACGCCAGCGGAAACGCGCACGAGAAAAGAGTTTTAGCTGTGCGGATCGCCCGTCTTCTCGAGCGGATTAGAGTCGAATTGCTCTGCTACTCCACCTATAGGTCAAAAATCGAGTTAGAGTGGAAAGAATATCAATTAAGCCAGCTAATAATGCGCTGAAACAATTTAGTAATGGTAGATTCTGTGTTTTTAGTTAATTATTTCGTAAGTGTTGCGTTCTAGATGTACAAAAGAGGCTGCCATCTTGTATACCCATACAGGCCCGCGCGCTCTTA
Source organism: Amblyomma mixtum (assembly GCF_055824585.1). NCBI lineage: Eukaryota > Metazoa > Arthropoda > Arachnida > Ixodida > Ixodidae > Amblyomma > Amblyomma mixtum. The sequence goes on along the minus strand of NC_143014.1, from coordinate 264,059,036 downwards.
CGCATGCTCGCGCGCTGCTATCGCTCCGCTGGAGAGGGCTTCCCAGCGGGCGTAAGCTTCGCTCCGTAAAAACGCTGGCCGGCCCAGCGACGTCCGCATGCGCAGTGGCGTCTGCGCTCGTCCGCTCCTCTCCGCAGGCCGTAAAAGCGCTCAGCTAAAACTATCTAATAAGTCGCGATCCCGTAACCAACTAGCCCACATAAAGGCCTTTGCAGCTGCAGCAAAGCTTGATTGTGGTGCTCTGTTACAGGAGGTCTGTATAGGCATTTTTCGTAACTTTTGAGCAATGCTCCTAAAGTACAACCTTTTGTGAAAACACGGGACGGAACAGCTGCGCTTTTTTTTCACCAAACGCTTTAACAACTAGTGTTGCGTAATCATACCGTGACTGTAATTTTGAGTCTGCTGCATTTGACTGTACTCGTGTTGAAGCGATACTAGAGATAAAATCAGTGGAGTATTTTACGGTATTGATAACCTCCACGCAGTATGAGCCCGGGACCAGAGGCGTCGCATCTTCGTGCTACCGGCGAGACCCCAGCCAGGCACTGCGGGAGGCCCCATCATTGAACTTTGAGATATATTTCGTAATATAAAAATAAATGCTGTGTGCTATTGTGTAAAAAACTTCATATAACCTTATCAACACAAATTAGGTGTCTCTGGGCGTTTCAGTTTTACCTTAATATCACTTTGTGACCCGCAAACAACAATTCAACCTAAAAGCAAAACTTCCGAGGAGCGCTCCGCACAGATTTATTCTCATGAAATCCTCGCCCATGCGTGTACTTAACGTCCACGCCAGTAAGGATATGGTAAGGATATGATAAAGCCTAGGGTTAGTTCGTCTCTTTGAACCCTTGCCGGAGGACGTACTGAGGGGACGCAGACCCTGATTCACAACCTGTCAAAAAAACTGGTGCCCTGTACCAGTCCCCGAGGTGGACTGTTTCAGAACACATGGGCTGCCCATATAAAATAGTAACGTTCGCTAAGTTCTGAATGCCGCTCTCGTGTTCTCTGGTTCGCACCAAAACATTCAGCATAACAACATCCGAATGTAGCCCACCGAGAAATGCGGCTGCCGCGACCAGGGGTCAAACCCGCGGCATCGCACTCGGGAACACCAACCAACTCATCAGGCAGCATCTCTAGCTTTGACGAACGATTTAGCTTTAGGTATTTTTAATCCCTCTAAAATATTTCAATTTTATCTTCTTTTATCCAATGCGCACCTTCCCGAATCGTTTCCACTGCACTCAACTTCCAGGCCCTCCGCTCATCACACACTTTTACTTCACGTTTGATGTGAATTGCCCAGCCTAACACTTCTTAGAGCCCTGCGCTGACTATTATTCTTTTGTCTTCGCGCCATAGAAAACTAAGATTTTGGTCCTCGATCACAGCTGGTGCATAGGAGTTTCTACATGGTGTAAAATTAGGTGACTGCTAGCGATAGTCCTACCAGAATTGCACCATGGTCGCAGCTAGTACATGCAGCAGGAAATTGGGCATTAGGAAAGAGCCAGCATGCCAGGAGTGAACGGCTTCTAACAGCTGCTAGCTCCTTGACCGCTGTGCACAATAAGGCAAATGCAATAAATATAACTAGCATTGAATTTGGTTTTGTGAAACTGCTCCTTGAAAAATTCTACAAGGACGACCTATATTGCATATCTGTCATTACTCTTTTTCGCTCGTACACAGCGCACTCCAGGTCCAGTTGGCGGCCCCTTCTTCGTTCAATAGAGTCCAGGGACTCTTCTCCTTTGAAGAATTTTCATTGTTAAAAAAACTACTATTGTGTGAAATGGATGCATCGCATACTTCATTTGTATCGGGACGAATTAGCTATATCTAGGTGTTATACCAAGCGCTTCCTAGCATTTTGCGAATCACTACACATAACAATTTATCTGAAAAGCAATTCTTTCTCTGAAAGCTTCCAAACCCATGGAGGTTAGAAGTGGGCATGATTACTTTTTCCGCGCCCATCTGCAGCTGAGAGTTCAAATTTCCGGCAGCATAACGGGGTAGTGCGCGCTACCGAGCGCACATCGACCACGGCGTGGCTTGCTCTGGTATTAAGAAACAATGAGACGCAGCTGACACAGCATTCCTGCTACAGCATTAATGCTGGCAAGGCACAAAATACGCTAAAGAGCCGAGGTCGTCCAACTAACCAGCAAGCTTACAAGCGAGTGCTCGCCCACTCTGGGGCAGTGCCGTGAGATACCCAAGGCCGGATGAGGGGAGCTTGCCCCTCTCCATGGGAGCGAGGGAACGCCTTGTGAGAACGAGGATTGATCCCGGTGAAGATCAACAGACCAGCGCCGAAACGTCCTCGAGAGTTGACTTCGCGAGTTCAAAGAAGCAGAGAGTGCTCCTGTGACTCAGGCGCCATATCATGATAGTTGTAACTTGAGGGAATGCGATATTTTGGGGAGACGAACCCAAGGACACAGAGCCGGGCGACTCTCCACAGCACAGAAGCAGTCTCCTCACGGCGTTGTCCCGCTACCACATATGCATGTAAATACAGTTCGGAAGCCCATTCAGCCAACCGCACTAAACTGGCGGTCTCTTCTGCAAGTTTTAAAAACCCCAGCTGAGGCATGCCCTTTACGAGATAACTTAAGTGCCTGGAGTCGCAGGCATAGAAGGCAACGAGGGTGCTAACAGCTAATTGAGCAGCAGCGCAAAGGGTCACATCCACGCTCCATGCATTTGCATGTGAAAAAAAAACGTGTGGCGCTTGCACCCTCTATCTTCAGAGATATTTCAAAGAACCAACGGCACAGCCCACATTAAACCATTCCTTTGGAACGGGAGAAGGTCTGCGGTGAGTAAGTGCTTGCTATACTAGTAGTTTGCTCTACGAAGATGCGGAAACCCCTCTTCGGATGTGTTAATGGACCCTGCTTGAGTCGTCCACAACAGGTAATATTTCTCGCCCTTCTTTCGTGCGGGTCCGCACTAAGATAGAGACGACAATTACACCAAGTATTTGTATACGATAGTAGTGCAAACACTACAGTTCCGTACGAATTGGTGCATTAGTGAAAATAACAAGAGTAACAATTATAGAAAGTGCCACCATGAAAAGAAAAGCTTTTTGTAAGTGAAGAATGAGAAATTAATGATTTCAAGCGTAGAAAAGGCAACAACGTTTGATGAGAAAAAAATTGCCGCAGATTTTCTGAAGAAAGGCAGAGACCATGCAGCCATTACCTACTACTGATGCCTTCCAGAAGCCCCTTCTCTATTTTTACTATGCCAGCCGCATCACCCACTTCGCAATGGGAGCCGTCGGTATACGCCTTATTTCAGTTATTTGCCGCGCTTCGGCGGCGCCACCCAGATGGTAGAACTGCTTGCGTCATGATTGCGCATGGTCGCGCGGTGTTGGCTTTTTGGTGATAGCTCTTTCCTACTGCTACACTACGCATCTGTCAGATTACTGCTTCCTACCCCCTCTTGTGAAGCCTTCGCCTAATCCGCGGCATGGCGCTTTTTGCAACTTATATCGGCTCGAACAGGCAGCTTTGCACGCCGTTTGCAGAGGTGGGCTGAGGCGTTGGCCCAGCCTCTCACTTCAGGATGTCGGCTGGCATACTTCAGGCACCGCATCAGTTGTTTCCGCCGCTTATTGGTGCTCCTTGCCTGACAAATAGAGCGTTGTAAGTTGTTAAGTTCGTTCGTTTCGTGGCACCATCGCTAACGAAAATTGTTTTGCGTGGCTAAATGGTGCGGTCCGCGACGCTAACGAGGGGTCCTCGCAGTAGCAGTAAAAAGGCATCTGTTGCTTATGTTCAGTTCAGCTGCTGCTTTTAGTTTTGAGTGAAGTGTGGGATATGTTAAGCTCGTTTACGTGGAGCTGAAGAACTTCGCTGCACAGACTGTAGAGAACAAGGGGACGTTTACGTGCATTCATTTACATATATTTGCAACTATTTACAGTAATAACATATGCAATAGTTTGCGTGTATCTGCTGCCATATACATTGCCACTCTTTGTATTTATTTCCATTTATACGTATCGAATCGTGTCTAGTTGTTTGTATTTACGCGTGCTTACAATCACAAGAAATCTGAATTGCAGCGCAACTACTTGCACGTGCGACGAGGACAAAGCATATCGCGTGCGAGGGGGACACAAGAGCGAACGACAAAAACACACCTAACGCTTGCCTTGAGGTTGCATTTCGTACGCCATCATGTGTTTGATCGCCCTCTTCTGCGGCGCCGAGCGAAAACGGCGGTAGAAGATCCGCGGCCTTGTGGTTCGACCTTTACGATGACTGCGCTTGAACACGTGCTGAAACGGACCTGATGTCTGTTTTAGTTGCCTTTATTTCTTCGAGCGTATTTTTTCATTTTCCGTAGTTTTATAAGCGCCTCGTTGTAGCCAGGACCAGGCAGAACGTCCGAAAGGCTTGGCGTCAGCTGCTGCGTCATGCATTTCACTTCTTAAAACAATCGTAGCTGTAGGCTGCCACGAGAAGAGAAAAATCTTTATTTACTTGTCGTAACGATGACAGCTTACCCTGTAAAAAGTAGAGCTACGACTTAAAAGCTGTTAATTGCTACTTGGTACTTTCGAAAAATGCCTTTTTGGGAACATTTACCAGACCTTCTTTATTTCATCCTCCCTTTTGCCTTACTGAACATGATTGAATCGCAAACCAATGTAGCAAAACTCATTAGGAACTACCTTTACCCTATGATTTCACATTTGCGCCAAGCAATTTTAGTGCCTCTCCCGCAATGTTTCAGCGTTGCAGCTAAAGGACGAACATCATTCGAACAAGCCGCCACATCCTTCCGCCGTTGCAATGCCAATGCCGCTGCACTGCATTCTCTGTGACTTCTTTTTAAGCCAGCGCCTGCACCGGCTCCATGATGAACAGCGCCACGAACGGCGCGCTCTGTGACGCGTCCGCACGTAACAGGCAGCCTTATGATCATGAGAAATGCAGAGCGCCGCCTCACGAAGAAACTGAGAACGTTGCAAAAATTGTCTTCGTCCGCTTTCCATCGCCAGGAGCCAGTCGGGTTGCACTCTCTTCCACACGTGCAGAGCAGGCGCGAAGACTAGCTGATGGGGGAGAGTAGGAAAGGAGGATAGAAAAGGCGCCTGGACAGTCGGATGGGCAGTATTCGGTAGGCATTGTCAAAATAGAGGAGGCGCTGCTTCTAGAGCACAAGACGCACAGGACAATGTTCATATAATACTGACCTGTAAGAAGGGCTTCGGACATTAAAAACTATACCACAACGAGCTCCCATTTTGTGTCGTAATCGTTCCTAAAGTAAGAACAATAAAGGCCTTCCATCAATGGGGCAATACGAAAAGGTTCTCTAACTTAGGCGAGGGACTCGACGATGACCAAACGGAATTCAACTCAGAAGTGCAACGTGGTCTCCTTAGGCAGGAAGCCGAACCCGTAACTGGGAAAAGAGAGATGAGCGGAAAGCACTCGCTCCCTTCGAGCCAGCGAGAGTGCCCTTCATAGATAGTACAGGCATGGAGAGACGGATTGCCCTACCTGCTGCGGAGTCAGCACTTCAGGTCGAGCGCTGGAGGGAGCTAAGAGACGGTCTAAGCGTCATGGCTTCGGCGATTTATTGAAGAAGGATCGCCATTCGCGCCCTTGGTTCTGCCTGCAGAAAACAAAATTATTGAATACAAAGATGCGCTGCTTCGCCTAAAGTACGCAAAAAACCACTGCTTCTACTGATAGGCGGACGCACGTTAGCGAACACCCAGCTTCACTACCTCGCTACTTCTCAGTAATAAGCACTAGGTAGCAGTAGCTGATGCACGAAGACTCAATTCCTTGCAGTGATCAACAAAGATGACACCGCGCGAATCCACTAAGAAATAGACGTGATGTGAAAGCGGGAAACCATTTCAAGAGGTAAAATGACATAGATTACGCGTCCGTTTCACAAGCGCCCCGAAACGTCGCTTTTCTCATGAAGTAGGTGATTCATTACGATGATACATAGATAGGTTTTTGCTTTATCCAATCTTACAATGAGACAGCTCTACTGTTTTTTTTTAAATTTTGTTTCGATCGCTACATTCTTCTATAGGTCAAGCACGTATACAAATTTTGTGGATGTTCCTGCACATTCCACCTACTGTCAGCATTGTTTATTGCCCACGCCGCATAGAGAACAGAAAGCAGAAGGCAAAGAAGATTCCCTCGTGGGGTTCGTTGCATGCGCTCTCCTATTCCGGTTGTTGGATTCACCCCAAAAGATCTTTCGTCGATGCGACGTGGCCGCATTGTACGCCTGGGCCGTCCGCCGTTCATTCAAGCCATGGCTTGCAAACCAGGCACAGCTGAGCAAGCTCCTCATCGCAACGGGAATGGCTGGGCGTCGCTGAACACCGAGCGGGACACTGCAAAGGCAGGGGTGGACACGCAGCGACCAGCGCGGTGGCTTGATCTTGGCGGTCGGCGTTCTCCGAGCTTGTCCAGCGCATGTCCTGTGTCCGGTTCAACACCTGGAATCAAGGGGCACAAGGCGCCGGTGACGGCAGGCACTACCATGCTCCAGAACAAGGAACGCGGATGTGGTCAGTAGGCCTGCCTTTGGGAGTATGCCCATCCCTGCATAGTCAATAGCCGTCTTCCCACCTACCCCCATTTCCGGTTTTTTTTTTTCATAAGCTTGTTCACTGACTTTAGCGCATAGATGCCGTCGCCTATAGTGGTCAGCCGTGAATACGCTGCTTTAATGAACATGATCGGCAAGCTGGCCGACAGCGCCTTCTTCGCTTCAGTTGCACGTTTCTCCTTCAAGCAATGCTCCTGTATAGCAATTGCGGCCGAGAGCGGAAAGAATTGCCTGAAACTCGACTACTTGAGTCCCCATTATTTAATATTCCCATTCACGAACCGGTGCCCTTTTCGTAAAGAGCATGCCGTTGCAGCTTGCTCACAGTTCGTACTCGACATGAAGATCAAGCGCATTCTTTTCGCAGCGGCGAACCTTCGGACGTAAAACCTGCATAAAACGCTTATTACTACGGAACAGTTTATATCGGAGAAAACGCTCGTGGCATGTCGCTAATGAATACTGTCACGACCAGAGGAGCCGTGAAGGTAGGCGTCGGGAAGAACCCAAGACTGGGAGCCTTCTTCTAATAGTAGAGCCCAGTTCCAGGACCCAGAACAGAGCAAGCGCGCCTCGAGAGGGCACCGCCGCTTCGCCGTCGTTTTCGACTCAGCGCGGAGGCCGCGAGGCGCGTTAGGCGGGTTAGGCAATATGAATTTGAGAACAAGTTTTTACTCAATTCTTTTCACCGTAACCATTTATAGAGACACCGCATTCACAGAGGTGTCACCTGCGCACTATATGTGAGCGCCGCAGTATTTCCGGAGGCGAGCTTCGCTCGTTGTTGTCACCGAACGGCTATATGTTGGCGTTCCGTTAGTCTGTTCACTGCAGACTTTCCAATTCGGGTTTTTTTCTAACTTTTAAGGCGATATCGTTAATATTTCTGTCCTGGAGAAAATGCGGCGTCGTCATCGTCGATGCCATCGGAGTTTTGGGCAAAAATTCGGCGGAGAGGAAACGTAGGTTGGCTACATTGGTTGTGTGATTTTGTTGCGCCATCACAATCTGTACACCGGATTGTGAGCAAACTGCCCACAGTGGCAGGCGACAGTTAAATTAATGACTGGCCGGGAGAAGTTGCTCTGGACGAGCAAGCTGGGTGGCACAGGCCCCACCAGTGCCAGGACCGTCATCGCACGGCATTGAAGCATCGCTTTCGCTGCACTACTGCGCCAGGAGTGACATGGGGATTCGCAGTGATCTTTGAGCGTGAAGTCGAGAATGCAGTTCCCCATATGCAATTCCGCTTTTGTGCCATTACGACGGACCTGAGTTGTTTGCCCCAATTTTTTAAACTTTTAGCTCGAAAGCACTCCTTCGGGCGTACCCACCTCGAGCACGAATATTTTCTTGTGTGATCAAATTAACTTGGGTAAGCTGGAGAAATATCGGAGGAGCGCCATGCGAGCTGTAGCCATTGGGAGGAGGGCGTCGCGCCAGCTGCCTCCAGAACGGACCGAGGACGATAAATATCGAGAAACGCCGTTGTGTGCACATGATTGTAACAGAAAAAGCAGATGAAGAATGAACGTATGCTTTCGCACGTCTACTAAGTTTAAGTACGATAAAGGGTGTCTGGAAAGGGTGGTTGAGGTTGGCTATAAAATGCTTGCGTTATGTACTGTAGCGTCGCAATACTGCGGGACGTGCGAAAGGGTAGCAAATCTGCGTTCCGCGCCACCTAACGGCGCACTCCCGCTTGTTCATTCTTAGCAGGCATCTCACCCACACTCTTATGTTTTGCACGGCGGACGTTGATCGGAACCGACGCCAGGTGCCGCTTCGATATCTGTCTAGCGTCTGCACCAGCGTCTGAGAAGGGAGAAAGAGATAGTGGCCGCCTTTCGAGTAGCAGCGAGTTGCGTAAGGGGAGGGGTCCGCAGTGGCATGTTCTTTCTTTTACTGCCTTAGCACTATGAGCGACACTTCCTCAGAACGGCTACTTGTGAAGCTTCCATGCCGTGCGCTGGTCAACAGCGACCAGTCAACACCGTCAACGCACAGTTCACGGGGAACTCGCTTCGCAGAGTGCTGTACAAGCGGTACACACCTGAGGGAATTGTTGCCGAGCATTCTTATACTTTTAATTCTTAAGTGTCGCCGCGGTGGCTCAGTGGTTATGGTGCTCGGCTGCTGAACCGAAAGACGCGGGTTCGATCCCGGCCGCGGCGGTTGAATTTATTTGTAGGAGAAATTATAGAGGCCCGTGTACTGTGCAATGTCAGTGCACGTTAAATAACCCCAGGTGGTCGTAATTTCCGGAGCCCCCCACTACGGCGTCTCTCATATCCTTAGTCTCTTTGGGAAGTTAAACACCATAAACCAACTTTTACTTTGTGTACTCTGCGATGTCAGTGCACGTTAAAGAATCCCAGGTGGTTGAAATTTCCAGGGCTCTTCACTACGGCGTCTCTCATAGCCTCGGTCGCTTTGGGACGTTAAACCCCAACAAAGCAAAACAACTTTTATTTATTAAGTTACGCGTAACCGCATTTCTCGCGGAGGGCTCGGTATACCAACACTCTTCGGGACTATAAGCAGTTGGCCATCCCGGCATTCGGAGCCTTGTATCCCGTTCGTTCAGCGCTTGCGCATTGAAAATTGATGGTCATGCGTTCGGGGAGCCCGAAAATAACCAGAAAACATAATTTCACCCACCCTTTCCTTTACCAAGAGTCGCTGCGCCGCGGAAGGCAACATGCGTTCCGCTTCACCCAGAGCCGTGTATTCCCTTCGGGAGAGTTCGGCGGTTTTTTGATCTCGCCGCCAGTCTGGCAACTGCTGCACTCGTGTCTGGCAACCCATCACCTCCGCCCCGCCAACGCCATTTTGTGCCGAGGCTGCTCGCGACGCTGTGCAGGCGGTGGTGCTGTCAGCAGCTGCGCTTCCCTTGTGACCGCCCTGCTGCATCTTTGCTGTTTATTCGTGCACTTATCGGCCGTGTAACCTTTCGCGGACCAGCACGGAGATCGCAATGGGAGCCTGCAGCGCAGTGGGCTGCTGGAACTCGCAGAAAAAAGGGTTCGCACTTTACCGTTTCCCGCAAGGCGACAAGAATCGAGCACGGCGCCGCGTCCGACATAAGCGTCCGACATAACAAAGTGCCGCACGTACGACTCCTAAGCGCCTAAAAAACAATGTTCATTTGGTTTATGCGGTTAAAATGAAATAGACTCTCGCAGCCCACAAAGCTGGCACACAACTGCAGATCTGCCGCGAACCAGAACCGCAACACAGAGCGTATTGGCGCACGCCCAGGCAATCATGCTTTTGAAGCATGTTAAACTCGGCTTCTGTAAGGCTACCTTTCTGTGAACATTGAAATACGCACGTTATTTGCGGTTATTTTCTTCGATAAAAGTTCGCCAGAGGCGCTGCGCTAGCACGCCCGCCAAGGAGAGCTTCGGGCGCCTCGGCACAAAATGGCTGACCGCGCCGCCGCTAAATTTGGATGGCTGTTGGCCCCGCCCCTCCGCCAGACTCTCCCGAAGGGAATATACGGCTCTGGCTTCACCCATCAGCGGCTTAGGCAGATGCTTGCCAGATATCGAAGCTTCACCTGACGCCAGTCCTGAGCAGCGTACGGCGCGCGTAAAGTAGGAGTGACGGTACAGAGACGCCTCCAAAGGGCGAAAGAGCGAGCGTGTGCCGTTAGGTGGCGCAGAACGCAGTTTTGACACGGTTTCCCACGTCTCACAATATTCTGATCGCGACAGTACGATACAGGCGACCGAGCGTTCATGCCGCATACATAAAGGCGAGCTGATAATCTATAATACATTTCTAACAAGTTCAGCTTCCGCGGTTCGCGGCGACCAGCGGTTTCAGGTTTTTGCCCCAAGTCGCACGCAACCCGCCATGCAGCGCTCGTTACGTCAGCAGCGCACTGCTGTGATTTGGTCACCATGCCAAATTCACGCAACCGGCGGAGGGGCCGAGTCAGTGGGGCCGCGGAGGAGCGCCGACACTTCAGAGCGCAAAAACAGACCAGAGCAGATGGAGAAGCGCAAACATGCGGCAATGCATATTTTGACTACAGATAACTCAGCTTCAACAAAACCAATTAAAAAAATTCTTGTTGGAGGATATTTGTGAAGGGCTTCAATTAACATCCTAGGCATACCGGAACGTCGTTATACCCCCCTTCAGAACCCATGTAAAACCGTACCACATTTTTTGCTGCAGCCAGCGACCAAGGCCTGTCCTGGCCTTTTGTGAGGCGTAAGACGACTGTTTTCCGCCCCATGCACCTCCTTGTGGGCTGTGACAGCGAGCCACCATCACCGCTACGTTGGCGCCCTATGCCGCCACTGAGGGCGCCTCTGTCCGCGGTGCTATCCATCCTGGCTTTTTCGGGATTTCTGCAGCGATTCTCGGCGCTGCTATTAGGTGAGTAAAGGTCCATATCCGCCTTAATGCTTGCGTCAACTTTTAACTAGCACTTGCATGAATATGGCGAGCACAAGAGCACAACGGAGCACACCAGCACAACGCAGCACAAGAAAAAAGGCTGATAGTAAAAATTGGCTGCACCCACGGTGCATTTTCTTTCGTTCAAATTTAAGCAGCGGTAACTTTTAAGACGGGACATGACAGGACGGGCGCTGTCTCAGCTGTTCTGAATAGAGCATCAAAGCGGAGTCTTGTGTATGGCGATGGCGTTTAGCCCTCAACCGAAACTGAAAATAAATTGACAAATTGGTTTTTGAGGAAAGGAAATGGCGCAGAATCTGTCTCACATATCTCGGTGGAAACCTGGACAGCGCTGTAAGGATAGGAAGGTGGGAAAGAGGTGCCGTAGAGGAGGTCTCCAGAGTAATTTCATGGATATTTAACGTGCACAGCTCCGTCTGCTGTCCACAGCTTCTACATGACGTGGCCTATCCGTCGCAACACGCGAGCAGGCAACCACTCGGGCCCTGGCCGGAAGTTCCGCGCGTACACAGCGTCACCGCACTCGAAACCTCGTGGTGGCGGCAGCCGAAGGCATTTTGGGTCACTCTCGTCCGGATGAAGGCTTGATAGGGCGGTCCTGAACTTCCGGCCCAGCATGACTTCGGCTGGCGATTTTCCGGTCTCGGCGTGCGGCGTAGAGTGCTGCTTGAACAGAAACCGTGCATCCTTGCATAATACGGTGCCCTGTCTCAGTTTTCGTAACGCACACTTCAGTTCTCGGACCATCCGCTCCGCCCTTCCGTTGCTCGCCGGGTGGTACGGCGCCGCATACATATAGCTTATACCATTTAGTTTCAGGAAAGCCTGGGTTTCTCTGCTTGCAAAAGCGATGCCATTATCCGGCACAACCAAGTCGGGCAACCCATGTGCTGCAAACATTTTGCGAAACTTTTCAATTACTGTAGATGAATGGAGAGACGGCATGACTTCAATTTCGGCCCAGTTCGACAGGGCGTCTACCACCACCAAAAAAAAAACACGCCCTGGACGGGTCCTGCGAAATCCACGTGTATTCTACTCCACGATGCGTTCCAGAAATGCGTTGGCGTCCTTAATTCACTCTGCCTGTTTTCCTGGCATGGCGTGCAGTGCCTGACAAACTCGACGATCTTTTCGTCCATCTTCGGCCACCACACGTACGACCTAGCTATTGCCTTTATTGCCGTCTCTCCTGGATGGTTAGCATGCATAAGACTTAGAACTTGCTTCTGCAGTGCCTCTGGAATTACTACGTGGTTCCCCCAGAGTACACAGTCACGATGTACGGACAACTCGTTTTGTCTTACCCAATATGCAGAATGCTTCAGGGCTACCCGTTCTCGCGGCCAGCCCTCCAGGATCCATTGCTTCACCTGGTACAGCAGGGGATCACCCCTGGTGAAAGCTGCCACTTCAGCTCTGCTCATTGGAGGGTACTCCAAAGCTTCCAGGAGTAGTATGTCGCGTGGCGTCTCGGTCTCTTGGCGCGTTACGGGGCCCGGTAACCTGCTTAGGCAGTCGGCGTTCCCATGGTCCTTGGTGTTCCTGTACTGGAGCACGTAATCATAAGCTGACAGCATTAGCGTCGACCGTAACATGCGGGGGGAAATAACCGCCGGAATTTGCTTCTGCCGCTGGAAACTTCCGAGGAGGGGCTTGTGATCCCTGAGAATGAGAAAATTCCGCCCACATAGGTATTGGTGAAAATGTCGAACTCCAAAAACCACGGCGAGGGCCTCACGGTCAATCTGAGCATAATTGCGCTCCGCCCTAGATAGCGTTCTGGACGCATCCGCCGCAGGCTGCTCATCTCCTTTGCTGTCGCGATGAGCCAAAACTGCTTCCGCAGTTTTGGCTCATCGCCACCACAGCTCGACCAGGTCGCATCCCCAGCAGCGCCGGCAGGCGGCGCCTGCTGGAGGGGAGCATAGCGATCGCTTGTGTCCAAATGTATCTTTCTTTTGCGCTGCAAGGGATCGTTGTAATGTTTTTGTCCTTTCTGGTGCCAACACACAGCATGTCTTTGCCATTTCAGCCCAATGGCATGAGAGCGAAACCAGCCAGTGCTTGCAGTTCCATTTCGAACTGAGCGATGCGTCTTCGGCATTGTTGTACCACGTGTCACGAGCAGCTGTCGCGGATCCGGTAGCTCCCCGTAAAAGGTGGCGCGCGACGAAAAGCGTGCACACGTGAAACTAAGCTACTTTCAGTCAAATTATTTTTTATTGCGTAAGCAATATTACGCCAGGTTTCAGCCCTTCGCGTTGGGGCGGCCGCGAGGCACCTTTGACCTTGAAGGGCGGTGGGAGGCGCAGCGCACTACAGCTGTAGCCGCGCCGCTGCCGTCTGGAGGCGCTGCCCTCGCCGCGCTCTCGCCAGCTACGGAGTGTGGAGAGGAGGCTGGAGAACAAGGCGGGGGGGGGGGGGGGTATAAAATGCGCTCGCTCGCTTTGCACACATATCTGTGGCATTCGGTTTGCAGCCTTCGGGCTGCGGCCGTGTATCTGTATTTTTTCAGCCAGCGTCCGTTCCGGCGGACGCGGTTGTTGCGAAGCGCGTTTTTACTTTGTCTTTTACTCTGTCTTCGTATCTTTCAACTCTCTTCTATCTGCACGTGGCAGCGGTGGTGGCTCGGCTTGAGCCAGTTGGCAGGCCCGTGCACTCTCCTTTTCATCCTTCTCTCAGTCGCAAACAGCAAACAACAGGCCCGTGCACTTTCCTTTGCATCCTCCTCTCAGTCGCAACCAACCAACCGGCTCCGTCTTTATGCCGTTATGCCGCCTGATAAACATTAAGGGAGGCACGTCGGCTTGACGAAGCCAGTAAACGACAACGGGCTTCGGAGACAGATGAACGTGAACAGCGCCTTGCTAAGCGGCGCGCTCAAGGCGCTGCTAGTCGATCGTACCGGGCCTCTATCGAAGCCGCATCCTCTACAACCGGTGATGATCCCGAATGGAACGCTATGGATGGTTACGCAACCAATCATGTTTAACGAAAGCTAAACCCCAGCAAATTTTTTTGGGGTCTTAAATTGGCGAAGTGGTCCTTAAAAGGGCACTCATGCACCTTCATAGGAGAGCACATCAACTCGCACAATGAGTGCATTGTATTCTCATGAAAACCTTCACCCCGCCCCAAAAAAAAAAATCAGAGATCACTGTGGCAGCCCGTATTGCGAAAATGCGAATGCATTGACGCCTCATTGGCACTCGCAGCTCTCTTTGCCTCTCTTTATAATTTCCTTCTTGTTTGATAATTAATTTAACTGCTTAATTAGCGTAATTATCTTATGTTTTAATTGAAGATCAATTCCTTTACTCTCATTATACCTACTTTTATCTCAATAAACGATTTCGGTTTTTGAAATTTGTCACCGCGGTTGCTTTCCCGGTAACTTACTATATTCCCGTCCAGCCTATCTAACCATCCACGGTTTTTCTGACAATTAACTAATTAATCAGTGTGAATGAATCTTTTTTCTTCGATTAACTATCACTGATGAAGTGCATTTCAAATAATTTCACACTTTTTTGCACTCCATTGCCTATTTTTTCACTATTTTGCCTGTCCATGCCGTTTTCCCAGTCCACTCACTACGTGGACGTCCTCCCTATTTCAGCGCTTTATCGACATTTTTGGCTCTGATTAACTAATCATCCTATCGACATAATTTTTTTTTGCGAACATCGCAAGTGCTAAGGGCACGTTTTGCGGGCACATTTTTGTGACACGGCCACGCCGACATAGCCTAGAAATGCTTTCGCATTAATAATACAATTGTACGCGTAGCAGAGAACGCGCAATCACCCCCGAAAGTGGGCGAGCCCTGGCCGGCGACTTTTTCATGCTCGCTTCCCCCTCCGTCGCTCTAACCTGCGTATATAAGGTGAGAGGTGGCTATTGGTTAGATTCTTTCAGACTTCAGGCAGCTACCATGGCTGCAACCAATAAGCCGCGTAGCTCCGGCGGGTCAGGAAGCTTTGCTCAGGGAGGTTAATGACTACACATTTTGGCTACAAATTCTGAGTACAGGGAACTCAGCTTCTACAAAGCGAATTAAAAGTTCTTCCTGGTCAATATTCTTGAAGCGGCGGGCTCTAGCATGCCCGGCGTACGGCAGCTTCATTAGAGCCCCTTTCAGAGCCCCTTTAACGAGCTTCATCTCTTACACGAGTGTATACAGTGTGTTTCAGTGAACACTCTAAAATTTTTAAGAATACCAATTTTGGGGAAAAATTATGGCAGTCATGGCGGACCCCACAAAACAGGCGATTCGTTTAAAGTAGTAAGCTGGTTAACTAATTTTGAATAATTACCGTTTTAACTGCGAGAGTTAGGCGCCTAGTTTAGAGATGTGTAGCCGGTCGTTAGTAGCACCCATAATAGTTTTCAGATTTTCGAAAATCCGATTACTCTAGGCACTCTGGCTCGACAAATTGTGGTGGCATGCTGCGAATATACATGCGCTTCCGAAAGCATGCAAGCAAGGCAACCGCTCCAGTGCACGTAACTAGACTTAAAAGGCCAACTTTTGTAGAGCGACAGCACCAAGGAGAATCGTGTTTTCGAAATTCTGAAAAACACAATGGCAATTACTCCCGATATGCTATAAATCTCTCATTTCAACTAAACACCTAACATCGTTAGTTAAGCTAATTATTGAAAATTAGTTAACCAGCTTACTCCTTCAAACGATTCGATGGTTTTTGGTGTCCGCCAACATCGATAATAATACACCGGAAAAGCCCTAATACCCAAAATGCATATTTTTGAAGATGGCTCTATATTTGCCTATTTTGGAAAATGAGCTCTCTGGTGTCCGCGAACACTGGTAATACTATGCTGCAAAAGCCATATTTTTTTTGCCTCAGGAGCGTATGGTTCGAAATCTTTAAACGTGTTCGCTTAGACACCGGTACATGCTTTACGGTCAAAGCCAAGAGCACCGTAATTCTTCCACTAACCTGTAGGATATGAAATTTCAGTTGCCGAGACATGGAATGGAGGAAAAAGGAAGGAGGTCAGGGCTTTTTAGCAAAGAAGTGAGATCTCTAGTGTGTTTTTAATCTTCAGAGAGACCACTGAGGTACCTATGTAAAGTCATACTCATTGCAGACTACGGCTGAGGGATTTGGGAGTAGTTCTGCCTACATGCTCTTCAATGCTTTACACCAGAAATGTTCGCGGAAACACGTTCCTATTGTCTTGTTGCAGTGACGGCAGTCCAGCGGACAGGAAGTCAGAAACAAGACTTGCAAATGAATCTCTATTTGGGCGGACTTGCGCCCGAAAAAGAGCTAAAGGAACAAACGTGCTCGTCAGTCGTCGAAGTTCGAGGGCCCGCCACACGCTGCATCGCTGAATTTAAAGCCCGCTAGGCAACTTCAAGACAACAGGTCAAAATCTATGTCAGTAATCTCGAAAAGCGTACACGCAGTTCTTCATGCCTGTGATCAATCGAGATTAGTCCGGTCGCTTTTCGCGTGACGAACAAAAATGATAACACCCCGCTCCTGCGGCCTTCAACGCGAACGAACGGACGCTACGATGATACGTGGCACTATGTTGCCTCCACTGAAATACAGTGAGACTTCTGCTCTGTGGAGCGAAGTAAAATACCGCAGCAGAGTGATGTTGCAAAAGCTTTTAACAATGATTAACGTTTTACCTCTGCCCTGCACACTATTTCAGTCACTTTTTTTTCTTCTTACTGCTACTCTCTGCTCTGCAACTTGGCGTCTAACCAAACATATTTTATAGGATCTACATACGTTATGCGTTTTGTTTGCATGTTTTACACAACTGCGAGGCATCGGGCATGTTCCTACTGTATAACGTGCAAAAAAGGCAAGAACGAAAAACACAAATTCACCTACGTAACACGTCATGGACACGCCTGTTGACCGTTAACCTTCGTCTAGCAGCTCTTCCGTTACAGCTGCCCTCGCATCATAAAAATATCATCCCAATGTTATCACCCACCAAAGCTGATGCGTCGCAGTTTACGCACGATCAAGTAGCTTAAGTGGCTCCTAGCGATAGTTTTTCCAGGTCTGCAACAGGGTGGATGGAACCTCAGAGGAAAAGGCGTGCCTCATTTCAATAGGGAATCTATACGAAGAGTTACGATCGCCTCTCTCGCTGCATTTAACGCAAAGACATCAAACAGTTTTCACATACCATCCGCTCCCTTGCAACTGATGCTTGAACTGTTAAATGAGGAGCTATATCGTAACCACATGGTATGCCTAACGTTAGCGTTTTTTTCATGCAGTGTGCTGATGTTCCTGCTGGTGGCCTCATGTTCCCGTAGAGGCCCGGGACCGTAAAGGA
Source organism: Amblyomma mixtum (assembly GCF_055824585.1). Classification (NCBI taxonomy): domain Eukaryota; kingdom Metazoa; phylum Arthropoda; class Arachnida; order Ixodida; family Ixodidae; genus Amblyomma; species Amblyomma mixtum. The sequence goes on along the minus strand of NC_143014.1, from coordinate 264,041,633 downwards.
GCCATGATGGTTCCTTTGAGAAATTTTCAGTAGTAAAATATGGAACAATGCGTCAAAGCATAGTCTCACTTATTGCATCAATACTGACACAAAATGTCACGGTATATCCCTCTCCTTGCCAGCGGTTTTTGAACCACCACTTACATTTTTTCTTCAAAGCAAGGATTCCTCCGAAAGCAACCGCAGACAGCCTTATCATGGAACCGCCTTTTTCCGGGCATACGAAACGTGCAGACGATTCGGGGGAAGCCCGTCAAGCTAACTGAACATTGGTCTCATCTGCACGTTTTGAGAACTCCAGCTGAGGCATACCCTTTAAGTTATCTAGTGCCTGCACAAGTTGTCATTGAAGGCAACGAGTGGGCTCATGGCGATGCGTATCCAGCACCACCTATCCCGACATCCGGACAGAACGCAGCTGCTACTTCATAGGGCGAAAACGCGGCGCTTAGTAGGTATAGATTTTTATAGAAATTGCCAAGACAGATGCCTTAATGCCCTTCATCTTCAACCAGAAGGGGGAGGCAGGCTACGCTAAGTTACGTGTATCAATCTGCCGATTTCGAATAATGAAGCACGGCTTTGTAGTCTTCACATTAGTTAATGTTGTTCACTGTAAGAAAGTTGTTGGAACAACTTTCAATGTTCTCCTCCACCTGCTGTTTGTGTCGAGCTGGCGGTAAGGAGTAAGATTTGCAACAACGCTGTTAGCAATTTAGACAAGTTCATTAAAGGGAAGCTGAAGAGTTTTTTTAAATTCGTTAAAATGCTCACGTGTGGATGTGAGAACTTTATAAATCATGCGGATGAAATTTTTTTACAGATTCATAACTTAGGAGCGACGTAATCGCCGTTTAAAATTACGCGGTAGCTCCGCCCCCCGCGGTCCGCCCTGACGATGCGAGCCAAAACCGGAAACCGCGGAGTGGTGACGTAAACACGGGTGATCCGTCGCTTCACAGCCTCCGCGGCTGTGCTTGTTTCTGCGTGCGTGCCATCATAAGCTGCTTCGAGCTGCCGTGTGTTTCTTTATTTGTGCGTTTTTATGTTTGTGGTGAGGTACAGAAAGGTGTGCAGCATCGAATGAAGCGGTGGACCCATCATGCAAGCGTTCTGCGCAGCCCTCGGCTGCACGAACATCCGCGGCCGCGACGATGTGGTCTTTCATTATTTCCCTCAAAAAAAGAAGCTCTCCGCGAAGTGAGTCGCTGCTGTGAAGCGAAGGGATTTCAAGCCGTCAAAGGCAACAGTGCATTGCTCTGGCATTTTCGTGATTAGAACTATCACCAGAGCCTGTCGACAATGCATTCACTGGGCCTGTCAACAGTCAGCTCGACTGAAACCTGCTGCAATACTGTCTGTTTTCTGATAATTTCATTAATTTCTTGGCAGAACCAGCAGTCTTCTTCATTCTACACTGGAATGCAGCGGACGGAGGAACACCTTCTTTGGAAGTAGAGTGTTTACAATGACATCACCCAACTGCCAGGAATACATTTCTAATAACGCATGTAGTCGTAAAGAATTGCGGACTGCCGCATGGCTTCATACATTAATAATAATATTATATAATTGTGCGCCAAGTGTGCTACAGCCAGCCTTGCGATTCGTCTTGCTCGGTTGCAGCACCAGTCCATCTAGTTAGTGAAAAAATCCCTTGCCGCTAGATCTGAGAACAAGCACGATAAAGGCGGCGCAAACGGATGAAAGTATTCTTACAAGGACTTGTAGCATGAACCAACACGCCTAAAGAAGGATTTTAATTTACTGCTAGCTCCCATCTTGGCACGCAAAACGGAAGGCGCACGTTTGTCACCTAGACGAGTTTTGTCGCAAAGCGCTGCGAACTTGTATGTTATGAATCGAGCCGGCATGTAGCTACTATGAAGTGGTGCAAGCATAAAATTTTCGTGAAAAAAGAGCCTGATAACTTCTTGCGCATGCCAATGATATTTGTGGATTACAAGCAGATTTGCGGCAGCACTGACAAGCGGCAAGACAAAAATGCCGACGATTGCATCCCGCTTACATTGTATTAGGAAAATTACTTGGGGCAGTGCTATACTGCATTTGCTCGCCTCAAAATTCATCCATTGCATCTATGAATGTAGTTTGGCAAGAAAAGTATTCTTACCAAAGACATTTCCAACACATAGAGATGCTGACACTTTTCGCTTTCGTTCGAGTTAAAATCACGGCTTGCGCCATCATCGTTTCTGTCTTGGAGAAGTTTGCTCTTTGCAATCGGTTCTAACATGTAGGGGATGACGCCAACATACTCCGGGTAATCTTTGATGTGTTCCGTCGTCGTATAAGAAGCAAAATAACCTCGAACCGCCGAGCGCCGCGGTTCATGTGCAGCGGCGGCGGCCGAGCCGACCGAGCCAGCGCCATTGTTGACGTCACGAGGCGCCCAACCAATCACTGGCGGCAACGAGGCGCGCGAGCACGCCCTAGGCTGCTGCTGCACTTCTCGCCAAAATAAAATAGGTTTGCGCTTTCCTTTGCCTAATTTCGACGAGAAATTCGAATTACGAGGGTGGAAAACTGTAAAGTGCATCTCTCCACTCAATTTTTCTGGGAAACCTTTCAGCATCCCTTTAAACAAGAACGAGAAGCTCTGCATGGAACAGCATACTAAGTAAAAACTACTGCATGATCCTTCTAGAATTTCACCGGTTAAAAACATTCTTGTTAGAAGTGAAGGACAATTGAGATTTACAATTCAAATATTGAAGAGAAAACTGCCGATCCCGTGAACTGCGCCGGAGATATTGCTGTAGATCAGGTTGCAAACGCTGTGTGAATGGTGGCGTAAATGCGGGCCTCTCATTGGCTGTAGCTTCCTCGACGACTCTCCGAACTAACCCGATCTTACCAGAGGTACTCTGATCACACAAGATAAGATACTGCCCCGGAATGGCTACGTCAAGAGTAGAGCTTCCACAGTACAAATTTTAGAAACTGGAGGAGACCCTCCAGCTTTGACCCTCCGATAGCATTAATGGGTTTGTACCTACATATGCGGAATTCGTCATTCTCTACTTTACATTTATAGTCGCTGGGGGTTCTCATGCAGTCCTGGCGCACTGGTGCAGCGGTCAAGGGATGTGCCAATGCCCTTCGATAGCAAACAATGCCACCAGGTGGTGTTGTGCGATTGCATGTTGTAAAAAACAGCGCCAAAAAGACGGCTACGGAAGAAAGGGGACGCGCACAATAGTCCCCTTTCTTTCGTCGTCGTCTTTTTTGTGCTATTTTTTTCGACAAGTAACCACTCGAACTCGCCCAGTTTTGCATTCTTGTTCTTCTGCCACCCAGGTTGGTCTTCCCGCCCAATCTCTCGCGACCAATAAATCATTTAATTGCCTAATTCTCAGTTTGCTGACAAACCCGTGGGCAGGATGTGATCACGCCACTAAGTCACGTGACCTCGGTGGCCCACCTAGGTTGCCGCAGCTACCGGAGCATCCGGCCGCTCCGGACGCGAGGGTCAAGCAGTCGCCAACGTCGACGCCGGACAATTTTTTTGCGAATGGACGTACTACGCTTTCGCGTTAAGAATGATTATAAAATTAACTTCACATTAATTAACACGGCTGAATGAAAAACATATCGCACAGCGCTTTTTTTGTCTCAACAGCTATGGGGATTTCTTTGGAGGCCAAATGCTTGAGGCCCGTCCACTGTGCGATTTAAGTGCACGTTAAAGAATCTTAGGTGGTCGAAATTTCCGAAGCCCTTCACTACCTCATCCCTCATAGCATGACGCACTTTATACACACACCTAACTATTGACCCAACAATTTTATATCCCTTCTTCCTAAATGAATGATTTGATGAGCGAAACGGCTAGCTTCATTTGAGTACAGAAAAGCGTTCTACGGAGATATGGTTTTTAGGTTTCATGTGATTTGCGCGAAATATTTTTTCTGATTTTTTTTCACACAGGTCCAGACGACGAGAAGTGCCTCGCTGCCGCACACAATCTGTGTTGTCAGGTTTCTGTCGACCTTAGCATTGGGAAGCGCACACTGAGATCTGTCTGCAGGTGTAGGGGCTATTTGCTCACCTGTGCACACAGCAACGCGACTATGGTGACTATCACGAAATTTGTTCGCGATTAAGGCTGCTTCACATGCAAGTGACTGAGCTATTTCGGCGGTCCGTGACGGCGAAAACTTTCCAACTTGTTGGAACCTCGTCGCTCTGGCCGCACACCCGCCGCGACGGCTCGGAAGGGGTCTTTCCTCCGCGCCGGCAGAAACCACGAGCCTTTTTGCTTGCACGAGAAAGAGACTTCACACGATCCCTTTCCTTGTGACGACAGTCACCGGCTGCTAAATGCACATTCGAATAGACCGGCATAGTGCAGTACACGCCTGCACATGTGCCACGGGCAACAAAGGCGTATTTTCAGTATGTCAACCAGGCACGTCACCAGAGATTTTTTCCGGAGGGGCGGGAAGTAAGTTTTTGTTTCGGTTGCCAGCAAGCACTACAAGAGCACGCTAAAAGCATTGTATGTGTGGGTGTAGGGGGTGGTGGGGCGGCTGGATGCTTGCCTCATCACAAAATTAATTTGTACTAGTCAAAGAAGTGCTGCTTAGATAAACACCCGGTCAAAAAATCCTTCAAAGTTCCTTCAGGGAGCCAACAGGATTCTTGACTGTCACCTCTACATGCACCTGATGGACCTGAAGGAATCTGCATGGATGCTCTGTTTGCAATGGCGCGACTCTGACGGGGCTGAAGGCATCTCCATTAGCAGCTCTGTTGGCACCGGCGCGGCTCTGACGGTCTTGAAGGCATCTCCGTCAGCAGTTCTGTTTGTACCGGCACGACTCTGACGGTGCTGATGGCATCTCCGTCAGCAGCTCTGTTTGCACCGGCGCGTCTCTGAAGGTGCTGAAGGGATCTCCGTCAGCACGTCTGTTTGTACCGGCACGACTCTGATGGTGCTGAAGGCATCTCCATTAGCAGCTCTGTTTACCGGTCGGCGTGGCTCTGACGGTCCTGCAGAAATCTGCATGCAGCGCTGCTCTGTCTGCGGGCGACGTTAGCTTCGACCGTCACCGGTATAGCTGCGAATCGCTTCGGGAAAGTTATAATACAGGCAAGAAGCTTAATTGTACGTTTTAATCGGTTTGTGTGGCACACATCTTGTAGTACCAGCACAACCGCTCACCGGTGGAGATTTATTTGGCCAGAAAGCAGCTTACGAAATTAGCGGGGACATATCTGAAACACACGTACGTATGCTCAAACATATACAATATTCGTGCAAATTGCATGATTCTTGCAAGCACGCATTAATGACCTGCGCGCCCTTCCGATAGTGCCTGAAAATTCTTTGCACGGAGGCCATGAATCGCTCTCGATCATATGCTTAGCTTTCAAGGATCATCCGGCCGGCTTCACTCGATCCTGGCTCATTTTCGGCAAAGATGTACACATATCATATATCAATATTGTACGGTAAACGTTGTCTCGTAGTGAACTTGAAAACTGATGCGTACAACCAAGCGGTTCGCATAACTGAAGTACTTCTGCGTTTCGTGCGAAGCATATATATGGCCACCCATGCAAAGACGGCCGGCCGCGCTGTTCGGCTTTGCTGACTTTTCTTCACTCGTCCTCGGCGCAGACGATTCCAGGCGCACGGCATAAACTACGGCCAGGTGAAAAAAAAATGTGTGTTAGCTGCGCAGTTAATTTTAATCTAGGGAGAACCATATATTGAGGCGAATGAATTTTTAAAAGGTGCTATAGCTGCACAATTAATTCTAGCTTAACGCGTTTGTGCGCGTTGCGCGCAAAAAGTAGAGCAAATGTGGTATCGGTACGTACGTCGATCATACTTCATACTCAAAACTGATTAGGTTCAACCTTTCCGTTATGCATATGCTGCGCACCGCGTGCAGTGAACCCGCCCGCTATCAGGGCAGATCTGCCTATCTGATAGCCAGTACACGTACGCATGTTTGTGTGCGGCATACACCGGCCAGGAACTGCGCCAGTCGGAATTAACTTTTTCTACTACGCATAGCCTTCCCTCGATCCTCGATCATCCTTTCAGCAAGGTGGAGACGCTGCATGCATGCTCGATCGTCCAGAGCTTCCTCGATCGGGCAACGAAACCAGTGCCCATATTCTACGCGGGAGCGCGCGCCCGCACCGATTTTCGTAGTCACGAGGAATTCATACGCCAGCGCACCTTTCAGTCGGGGATTAAGGTGACTGAATGCAGCGCACAGCGCTATAAGCGCGGCAAAGACGTGCAGCGAATTGCTCGCGCTGAACGACAGCGCAAATATATTTTTTTTTCCATGGCGCGACGTTTCTGTTTAAATAATTTTTACCAAGCAGGAAAGCGCCCTGCACTTGCATTGACTGTTGAAGCCAAGCGCAGTGAGTACACTGAAGTCCCCTCGAGGCATCTGTGTTGTCATGAGAAGCCGCACAACTCATGTGCGGCTCTCCTTCAGTCTTTATCTCCCAAATTCCCCTCCCTACGCAGAGTAGCATGCCAGCGATATTGAAACACCGGCTAAATTCTCTGTATTTCATTAAAGAGTCTCTCTCACTCTGGCGATGTGTATCATTGAAAACATTAAACTCGCCCACCTAGCACCGCGATGTCAAGTGAACATATTCCTTGACGCTGGATTCATGATCTCTATGCAGTCAATTCCCAGCCCCCTGTATGTCACACTAAGTGAATGGGGATTAACCATCACATCACACCAACTGGCCAGCTCCACTGGCTGGAGGACCTTCTTTGAAAGGCATTTGCGTCAAAATTCTTCGTATCACTGTAGGGTATACGGCAACTTAATTGACAGCAGTAACAGAATTTTGGTTCCCGGAACACACCCATGGAACATGTAACGCTGCATCAAAAATAAGTGCAGCCAGTTTTGAGGCTTTGAGGTTTTGAGGATTGTTCTCGCAATCACTCTCCGAAGGTACCATTCCAGACGACTGGGAAGTGGGAAAGGTCGTTCCCGTCCACAAATCAGGTAGTACTGATTCACCTCTTAATTATCGCCCCATTTCATTAACAAGTGTACCGTGCAAAATCATGGAACATGTCATTTACTCTCAAATCATGCAATTTTTGGATTCAAATAATTTCTTCCATCCATCACAGCATGGATTTCGCAAGGGGTTCTCCTGCGAAACTCAACTAGCCATTTTTCTACATGATATTCACGCCAACCTTGATACTAACCTGCAAACTGACTCCATTTTCTTAGATTTCGCTAAGGCATTCGACAAAGTACCTCATCAACGCTTGCTTCTTAAACTCTCCCAGTTGAAGTATACATCCGAACATAATTGCATGGATTAAAGCTTTCCTCACGCATCGCTCTCAGTCCGTCGTCATTAATAACCAACTTTCCAACCCGCTTCCAGTAACCTCTGGCGTCCCACAGGGTTCTGTTCTCGGTCCTTTGTTATTCCTCATATACATTAATGATTTACCCCAGCATGTCTCTTGTCACATCCGCTTATTCGCCGATGATTGCGTCATTTATCGCTCAGTGACTAACCATTCTGACCAAGAATCCCTTCAGGCAGACCTGCGCCATGTGCAAGACTGGTGCTACCAGTGGATGATGATGCTCAACTCTAACAAATGCAAGTGCATGTCCTTTCCCCGCTGTCGAAATCCTCTTGTTTTCAAATACACAGTCTGCAATTCCCCAGTTGACCTCGTCCAGTCATATAAATACTTAGGAGTCACCATTTCTAATGATTTATCTTGGCGTTTGCACGTGACTAACCTGATATCATCTGCTAATAAAACACTAGGTTTCTAAAACATCACCTACGGGAAGCCCCACAACACGTAAGACTACAAGCGTACATCTCATTCATTAGAACTAAACTTGAATACGCATCACCCATCTGGAGCCCTTATCAAGAATATTTAACACAAGCTATCGAATCTTTTCAAAACAGGGCTATCAGATTCATGCACTCCTCATACTAGTACGATGTCAGCATATCATCCCTCAAATCGTAGTCAGGTCTAGCTAATCTTTCTAGTCGCCGTCGCATAGCCAGTCTTGTCCTGTTTCACAAGTTCTTTTATTCACCACTAAAACAAGAACCATACATTTGCGCACTTCCACAATGTAAGTCCCACCGCATCGGTCGATCATTCTCTTCCAAGTTTTGCGTCCTTGTGGCCGTACCACTGTTTTTGCCAACTCATTTTTTTCTCGTGCAGCAGCTGACTGGAACGGCCTTCCCCATAATATTACTGCCATAACATGTTCATCATCATTTTCAAGCACTGTTGATTCCTGCATTTCGTAAACCCCACCCCTTATGTAACACCCTGGAAAAGGGTCTTTAAGGAAAATAAAGTGATGTGATCTACAAACATGATTTATTACACACACTAGGCCACAACAACAAAGCAGAGGGAGTAATAAATGTTGGACAGGAACGTGCATTATTCTTTACACTTAAAAGCAGCAAACATTTTAAACACATGAAAAAACAAGGATGACAAAGCATCATACTATCAGGCTGCAAGGCCAGGTATATCCTTATGTCTAGAGACCAGATTTTAGGCAAATGCCTATTTTTTTCAAGGCATCATAGGCGCACCATTTTTACATATGAGCATGAATTAGGCGTTCACGACATGTTTAATACATATTTGATGGTGCCATAAATGCCTATTTTGGGCGTCAGCGCCTATAAATGCCGATTTCCAACGTTGGTGCCTAAAAATGCCCTATTTTGAAGAAAATGGCCCTGATATACGTTGTGGTTTTGTTTTCAGATTCTCTTTGTTTTCGAATCCATTTCGGTTTCGAGTTGAACCCACACATGGCAACATTAAATGACTTCGTCACTTGGGTGTGGTGAACACTACTCCAACGCCGACTGTGTAGACAATGTCAACCACATCAGCCAAAAATATCGAAATAACCTTTTTCCTGCTTCTGCCGTTTTGTAGTTACAGCTTGTAAACTCTGGCCGTTAAAATGGTAGTTGACCAGATGGTGCTACATTTTGGAAAGTACATGAAGTACGTAAGTTTCGTCCACATAATTCCCAGTGGGTTCGAGTTGACTGCAAATTGTTCCATAAGCTGGCTGGATAAAGTTTAACTGGATAAAATTTGCCATATTGGTAATCTGCCTTATGATCATTCCTTGTGCCTCATCTGCATGTCATCCTAATCAAATAGCCTTTGGCGGCAGTTTTCTTGGAGCAGGCCGCACTGGACAGCTGAGAGCCGTGCCAGTCGTGCGTGCATACGGAACACATTCATGCACTCAAACAATGTTTGATGCTTGTATGAATATCACTCTTTTGGCGTCACTCCTATATGTCATATTATCTCAACCCTTCAATCGAAATGGTTTCCTACAAGCACACTCCTGTAACATCTGTTGGTGTGGAGCGTTCCTTTTCAGCTTACAAGCTTGTTCTCAATGAGAAGAGGCACAATTTTAAGCCCACCAACATGGAGACGTTGCTTTTGTGCTACTGCTTTCATGACTTTAGCAGTGATTACTATATGAACGGTGTTTATTTATTATGAATCCCCAGTGGATGTACGTAGGCCCATGCTGAACTATATAATTATTTTCGGCATATAAAGCATCACCAGCACTAAGCGGCTACATTTTTAGCATCTCGTACTTATGGTTTCCAGACCCTTTTAATAGCAAGCACCATTTTAAGTCCGCGTGACTTCCGACACTTGGAGCCACTAACTATAAAACGCAGTTTACACAAATGGCGACACGTTTATTAATGTTAAAGCACCGTGCATGCCTGCAATAGATAAGTTTAATTCCTATGAGGATGACTCTGAACACATGTCGGATGCTTTAAAGTCACATTTGCGTCAATTGCTAAATGCACGGCCTCTTGTTTTACTATTGTGCACGACAAGCAAATTGTTTGTTTCCAGGTATGCCAACGCATTTTAAAAGGCTTTGTAACCATCTCTTTTGCTCTGCTGAAGCATGCGTGTTGTACGAAAAGCTTCACGACAGCTTTAAAAAGAGTGCTTCTAAGGTTCGCACACAATGGTTAAGATCTCAAATCATTCCGGCTGTTTTTACTTTATGGCAGATATTGCGTGCTGATGTTCGGATCTGATAAGTGCAATTTTGATGCAGTTTATAGTGCCTATTTTTCTTTTTAGGTGCCTAAAATCAAATCTTAACCACCTATTTTTGGCGCCTAAAACATGCCTTCTTGGTGCCTAAAAATCCGGCCTCTACTTATGTCTTATAAATCCCATCAACAGACTTTGTCAGCATACATGGCAATGTGTTCTCTTTTGCATTATTTGCACTAAATACTTTGAAGCATAAATGTTCCAAGAATAAAAGAAACTTTGAGATTAGTGTAATATTGTCACGTAGTTGTGATGGCTGCAGTTTGGCAGTCAGGTAGACAGCAAAACGGCTTCCAAAGAAACACTGTTGGGCTGTTTCACACCCACAAAGAACTGAACGACTCGGCAGCGGTGTAGCAACAAGCGTGCTTGGCGGTCGTCGAAGACAATGCCTGCCGCTTGTGGCCGTGCTGAATTTATAACTGACGACGAACTTTTGACAATGTGACAATATGGAGCAAGCTCCCGTCACAATCTGAAGATTGGTGTAATTGCTGCTAACTGCAATGAATTTCATGGCCACAAGTTTGAAAAAAGTTAAACACACTGAAGAGCTACCTTAAAGGAATACAAAAATAAAAATACACTGAAACTACCTTCTTGAACTGAACATCATACATCACTACCAGACCAATCTCTTTCCTTCTGGTTGGGCACTTCACACAAGTATGAAACATTATTAATACTAGAGAAAACACATTGCAGAGACACATCATCAAGGGAGTGCAAACAATTATTCTGATCAGCCGGTGGGTGCTGACACTGCATGATATGTAGGACATCAAATACAAGTGGTGAAACAAGAAGCCTTTGGGAGTGAAAATATATACAGCCTGCAATCTCATAAGTTCCAAGTACATAACAATATGAGCCGTCTACCATTTTAACATAACAAGAGCTGGTCTTTTTTGGAGTCAAATAATCCGAACTGTGTATAATAATGCTGCCAATTTGTGCTCGAAAGTACCTAGACATCTGAGGAATGCAGCCAAAGTGTGAATTGAAAATCATTTTTAGCTGCTCGGGAAATGAAGGAACAGGGTGTGGCACACCTAGAGCACATGTCTGGTAGCTGTTTGTGTGCTAAGCGCCAATATTTTTCTTGGCAAAAGCCAAATGAGCTGGGAGCTCCAAATTTCTTTCTGAGCTTCGATAGCACTGCTGCATTATGCACCGTTCAGCGACCTGCATAGGCACCAGCTTGGCTGCTGACACAAGCCGCAGTGCACGGCCAATCCCATCTTCAAAAGGAACCGTGGACACACCCCATAATGGGCCAAACATGCGCGTAGCCTTAGAAAGGTGCAGCAGCTGGTGAACATTATATGTCATAGCTGCCTCACCATAGAGCCTCGCTGCTATCCCTAGTAGCACAGTATGTAACTGCAACGTTCCCACAACATTGCCAATGTTGTACTATGTTGCGCTAACATTCTTCAACATTAGATAATGTTCCTGCAATGTTACCAAGCAACTTGCTGATAACGTTGCTCTGAAGTGGTCTTTTCACATTGCAGCAATATTGTCAAATGATGAATAAATGTTGAACCACATACGATGGCATTGCTATAACATTCATGCTATAGGTTAATCTGCCCTCTCTGGCTATTTCTGAAGCCCAAATAGAAAAGTCGGTACCAGATCACTTCCCCTCACCGTGAGAGTATTAATTTGTTTATTAATTTTTACTTCGATTGCAAGTTTGCATGTGGTGTGTATGCAAATGGTGACACTAAGGTAGAAAGATATATTTCTATCTGAAATATTTTTAAACAGCTGGAATTACTTTGTTTTTAATTAAACAGGCAGACAAAATTAAAACTGCCGAAGAAATTTAGTTCTGGTTTCACTGACGCCCTGCAGTCTAATGGTCCAAATCCAAATCCAAACCGCGGCTACTCGCGGCCGCGCCGAGAGACAAATTCCAATCCTGCGGCGTGCGCTGGTCCGAGAACTCGCGTGTCAGCGGCAGTCATGGCAAGATTTTCACGTTTTTTGTTCTTCTAGTACAGTTTTTTGGCGGTCGTCGTGCCCGCACTGCTGTGTTTCGTTGTGGTTTCACTGGAATTCAGCTGAAACAACAAAGGCTTGCCCAGAGGATGACCTCAATGGTGAGTGATTTCTAGACTTGCATTGTTGTGCTGTGACCTGTGTTGGTTGGCACAAAGCCAGTAGTGTATATATGTTACCCATGCCCTGCGTGATAGTTTGATAAAGTGCTACATTCGTTGTATCATGAAGAGAATGAAGTGTTCGCTAATCGAGGTGTCATTTCGGCAACGACGCCGAAGAACAGCAGAGGCTGTTCACGACGAACTAGAAAACTGTTTTCGTCAAGGGTACCCACGATGGTGAGAGCCGGCTTTTGCGGGTACGCATCACGAAATGCTACCCTGTTTGGCAGTTGTCAGTCTTGATAATGGTCATGGCAGCAGATTGTGCGCAACAGGAGCAGAACAGTTTCAAGATGCCTTTTCATCGCATAATGTTATTTTATCCTCTTTATCAGCGCCGGTCGAGGACGCAGTTGAAAGCCGCAGTTCTCACTTGTCAGATTTTAGCACCGCTAGCAGCATCCCTGACATAGAAAGTGCAACGTAAGAGTTGGCGCGAATTTCTGACAATGAGGAGTTGGTGGGTTATGAAGATAGGATGACACCTGAGTCTGGTTCCGCTACTCAATGTCTAGAGCACGACTTGCGCGTGTGGGCAATTAATAGCCAATTGCCTGCTTCTCACCTGCATTCCCTGCTTAAAGTGCTGAAGCCATACCATCCAGAGTTACCCACGGATTCTAGAAAATTACTAAAGACGCAGAGGCATAGTGATCCAGCAGTGATGAGCGATGGTCATTACCACTACTTTGGGATTTTTCGTTCTCTGGAAGAACAAGTTGTGCATGTTCCTTAACGTCTGCACTTTGTGCGAGGGCATTACACCAGTTCTCATGCATTCTACTGGAAGATAGCATAGATCCAGCGACATTGTAAGCAAGGAACCAGAATTTATTCTTTCACTTAACACTGACGCTGCTGCATCATGCCAGTAGTGTAGTATTTGCCCTCTCATTCTTAATCAGATGTATACTCTTATAACCAACATTTATGGGACTGTGCAGCGATTTGCACCAAGGGTAAGAAAAGTGAAATATTCATTGGAATGCAATCATCCTTCATCATCATCAGCCGGACTATACTCGCAGCAGGGCGACAGCCTCTCCCATATTCCCCAAATTAGCCCTTTCCTGTGCTAGCTGCATCCACTTGACCCCTGCACCCATCATCAGTTTGTGATCTAGCTTGTGTAGCCCACGTAGAATCGGCCGTTAGCAACTATGCCTTTCAAATTGTGCACAGCAGTGAGGCTGAAAAAGACTATAGGCTGGGCCTGCCCTCTTCGCTCAGTTTACTTTGTCGGCCACCCGCCATGGTACAATTGAGGGAAGACAAAGGGAGTGATGTGCAACCACCTCCAGCCGGCTACGCCTTCATCTACAAACGCCCTTGTGGGTTTAAGCAATTGAATGGCCGTCCCCATGGCTGACACCAGTAGGTCCGCTTGTAAGGCAGGATTCAAGCGAGACAGCAGCACTGGCCATTGCTGTGAGGTGCGGGAATGAGAATTTTTGTTTGTACATTATTTGCTTGCTTTGGAGGAATTTTAGGTGGCATGAATAGTCGATGTCTTTTATGTAATGAATGCATTTTTTAGCCACTTTCAGAACAATTTGTTGCTCAGGCTGTTAAAATATGCTCGCGCTGCCAGGGAAGGGCGGATTTTTTTCTCACTATTTTGGTTTGAGCCAAATGACTGGACATAAGTTCTTTGTACAGAGCTGTCCAATGTCTGTGCTCATTGAGGATTGTAAAAGATTTGTTATTAGACGTGTGCCCACCAAGATGCTTATATTAGGAAATTTTTGGTTCTTTCTTTTTTTTGCAGGGATGCAGCTTTGCTTGTCACATCATGAATTAGAAGAGACCATCATCGTGAGCAGCTGGAGGCTACCAGAAGATAAGCATATTTTAGACGTGCTAAATTGTTCAGGCAAATGTTGAGAGTACTTTAAATTTGTAGTTTTCCAGTGCAACGGTGCATGACCAAAGAAGGGAAGAAGGATACTTGAAGAAAACAGCGCAGCAACAGGGACAAGAGAGAAGATGAGACAGGTGCTGACTAGCAACTGAAGGTTTATTGAAAAGGAATGCATAAAATATACTCTCTTCGCAACCAAGAGCGTGCATGAGCTGCGCAAACAACACTGATAACCTGTCAACTTCAGTCATGGTGGTCAGGATACAATAGTTCACAATCATTAACAAGGACGGATGGCCGTTCATGGCTGTGAACTGTTGAATCTTGACCACCATGACTGAAGTTGATAGCTTATAAGTGTTGTTCGCGCAGCTCATGCATGCTCTTGGTTGTGAAGAGAGTATATTTTATGTGTTCCTTTTCAATAAACCTTCAGTTGCTAGTCAGCACCTGTCCCATCTTCTTTCTTGTGCCTGTTGCTGCGCTGTTTTCTTCAACTTGCCGTTTTACTGAAGTTGGGAAGAAGGATAAAACACAGCACTCACTGACAACTGGTTATTTAACGGCGCAGACACTGCTTAAATGCCTTCAGACCAGCGGAGCAGGAAAAAAACAAACTTATCACACCTTTATCATCAAAACTATGAAAGAAACATCATTTCTGTGTTATATGATACAACTGAAGTATTGCTCGCACATTGTGAACCAGCTTTTTTAATATGATGCGTCTCTGTTCCTTCACAAGTGGCTTGCTTCTGCTAAGGATCTTCACACTTGAAAATCTCTGTACAATCACTGCAGTGCTTGACAAGTTTGGAACCTGTCCTCATTCTTTAGATCTCCTGCATGCAGTTTGCATTTACGGGCCTCTAGCATTTTGCCTCCATCGAAATGCAACCACCGCGGCCAGTATAGAACCCGTGTCTTAACAGGCCAGCAGCCGAGCACCATAACCACTGAACTGCCGTGGCGGCTCATGTATGTGTGTGTGTTCCGTAGGGCTGGAAAACTATGAACTTAAATCAGTGATGCTAACCAGGCCAACAACTAACTCTGCTGTTCATAATACCTCTGCTCCTTGTTTCTAAATGGCCAATTAGGTGGCACTGCTACTTTGTTTATTTGTTGCAATTTTGTGCACAAAATGAATGTCTTATATTTGGGAAACACAAAGTCCAGGTGGTGTATGTTTGCAAGGTGTGCTATTGTTGTGTAGATAGTTTACTGAAGTGTTTTGTATTTCTAACATGCCAGTTGAGAGGTGTGTGTGCATTTTCATGCTATGGTAATGTGCCTAGTAACTGTTTAAAACATTAGCTCTGGTTCTTGTTCCTGAGTAGCTCACATGTGTGCTGCTCATCCCTTTTTTCTTAGCTAAGCTACTTCATCAAATTGCATGTTGTAGGTGTCACCATGCATGTATATCTTAGAGCTTAAAGTAAGTGCTCTTGGAAGTCATCTTAAGGTGAATTCGCACGGTGGACTGAATTGCAAATCTTGAGGGTGAACTGTGCATTATGTGGCTTGACGTCGCGAATTGACGCCAACCAATTGGTGTCTGCAGATGGAAAGAGGAGGGCGTTTTTTTTCTATTAGGACAAGATCTGCTGTTTTCATCTCATGTGTGAATGCTTTCAGCATGCGGACACTGCCTTTACTTGAGGTGATGCTAGAGATCTTTTTGCGACCTCATCCGTTGTGTGAATATACCGTAAAAACCCGCGTATAATACGAACCCGAATATAATACGGGGCTAAGATTTAGAGACGCGAAATGGGAAAAAAAGTTTCACCCGCTTATAATACGAGTAACACAAGCTCATAGAAGACATTTATTCAAATCGCATCCCGCACTTCACTTCAATTACTTTGTTCTTCAGTAGCGCTTTCTTCGAACATTTCTTTGTCCGACAAATCATCCCAAATGTACTCATCTTCCGTGCCATCGAGGGCGTTCGAGATGCTGCACTTCTTAAGCCCGCTTCAGCCGCCCGGTTGGCGTCACTGCAGGCTCACCTGAGTGCATCCACTCTGCGTAGCACCGCCTGACTGCGTCCTTGAACGGTTTGTTTACACAACCATCAAACGGCCGCGAAAGCTTTGTCGCATTCCGCTGCACACGAAAAGGGCTTCTTTCTGTTGTGGCCATCCACGAATGCTTCCTTCGACGACACCAAACTGCCTCCCGGCCGCACCGTTGCCGATGTTCTCCGCAGCCAAAATCGCTTGAAAGTAGCCGAGTACTGTTTTCGAGACCGTGACATCGTGCTCTCTAAAACAATATCCACTTCACGAAGCGTGCCTTACATGCTAGCACGTGTGTTGTCAACAGGCGCACGGCACACCGCGACCCCCCGGCGCACCCAACGGATCAACAAAGAAACGACGTCGTGACGTCATTTGTCGAGAGTAACGAAGCCAAGCCGTAGCCACGCGCCAATAGCGAAGCGAAGCCATAGCCACGCCGCAAAAACGAAACCAAAACATCGAGCAACTTCGAAAATTTTTATTCGGATCCGCAAATAGTACGAGGTGGAAATTTAGGACGCTAATTATGGGAAAAAAACCTCGTATTATACGCGGGTTTTTACGGTACCTTTGATGTGCATTTTGGTGTAAGGACATGAACTCTAACTAAACCTAATTCACAGAACTGGCCCCAGCAATGACATCCATCGATGGGGCGAGTGGCAGTGGGCCAGACGAGTTTGGTGAGCGAACCTTCTTGTGATGCATGCCATTTTTTATTTTTCATAATCAAATCGGCCTAAGAAACTGTTCACTGCAAACAAAGGATTTGTCCAATGAGCGCCTGTTAACCCTGTCCTGTGCCACTTGAGGGCGTCTTATCCCCTGAAACTTCTACTCTCATCCTTCCACCATCTCTGCTGTGCCCCTAACTTTGACTGTATGTGCTACATTGACCTTTCTTGAAATTGGTTACATACCCTTCCCAGGCCTCATTTCTTTCTGTACTTTTTATCTCTACTTTGTGTCGCTCTCCTACTCTACTGTGTGATTACATCTATACCTTTCGATAGCTTGCCGTCCTGCCTTCAGTTGCATTTCAAGCCTTTTCATTAAGCTTCATGTTTCTTTCCCATAGTTATCTAATAATTAAAAGCTTTTTAATTGATTGACATCCCCTTTCTTGTGAATTAACAAAATATATTAGCATTATTCTGGTTGTCTGGTACATTCACAGTTGTTAGGCGTTGTACCGTGTACAGGTTGAAAAGTTTTCTGGCACAGTGTTCCTGCTGTCCTTCAGCAGATGCGCAGTTAATTGAACCTGACGTCTTTTTTTTTTCTTTTTGCACTGCCTATGAGGCTTGCTGTACTGCCCCTTTCATTTTTGGCAGGATATGCGATTTTTCTGAACTGCTCTCGCTCCGCAGTGTTCTGCTGTGTCTTTAAGGCTCGTTTATGGGGGTTCAACGTCCCAAAGCGACTCGGGCTATGAGGGACGTGGTAGTGGAGGGCTCCGGAAATTTCGACCAGCTGAGTTTCTTTAACGTGCACTGACATCGCACAGCACACGGGCCCCTGGAACTTCGCCTCCATCGAAATTCCATTGCCGCAGCTGGATCGAACTCTCGTCATTTGGGTCAGCAGCCAAGCGTTATAACCACTGAGCCACTGCGGCCACGGTTGTCACTTGTCACTTAGCCCTCATTATTTCACCAGTTATCTTTTTAGCCATCAGTGTTAGTGTAGTTTGAAAGGGTGTGCGCTAAAAAAGACGTACACAGGAAAAAGATAGAGACGACAAAAGAAGCCAGGCGCACATATATATCCGCTGATAAACAGATATGAGCTGCGTGATGGAGCGTGACCCCATCAACCAAACATAAGACAGCGCAAAAAATGCATATCTAAGTGACATTAAAAGAAACCCAAGAAAGTGAACATATCAAACACCTGCCGAGGTAAGGTAAAAAAGTGGGATTCGTATCGGCTGACAACAATGCATAACAACATGGGAAAACAGAGCTGTATGAAAGATGACACTGAAAAAGAGGATAACACCATAAAAAAAGCTAACAACATGACGAAATTTTTAACAAAGAACAAGTGAAAGATGGGGATAAAAACCGTGTAAAGGGTGGTAAATAAAGGCACTTTGGAACATCTAAAAGGACACTAAAACATAGAGAGGCGAACGGGTTAATAGTCTAGATGTACCCATCCAGAAAGGCAAGTTCATTTCTAGACAGGTTAATGGAAGGCGTGCTAACGCACTTGTCTTTCCTGAGGTGAATAAAAAAGGCCTCGATTACTTCTCTTTCTGTCTTGTCCTGAGCGTTAGCTAGAAACTTGGTTTCATTAAACTTGAGGTAGCAGTTCTGGCAACTGCTGCAGTGTAACGGAAGGTTACCTCCAGACCTGTTCTTCATGGTGACGTTGTGCCTGCGGGCGCGCTCATTGAAACATTTCCCGGTTTGACCCACATACACTTTGCCGCACGTCAAGGGAATCTCGTACACAACATTGGCAGTGCATTGTGTGTACACGGTTTGATGCTTGATATTACAGGCCTTCTTAACACACTTCCTGGTCACCATCGGACATAATTTCGCCAGTTTGCAAGTAGCCGAAAAAACCAGCCTAACCCCGTGACGAGACGCAACTTTCTTTAAATTGTGTGAAAGACCATGCAGGTAAGGTACCTATAACCTGCACAGGTTTCCGTTCTGTTTGATGTTTAGCATGGTCCGAGTTTTTAATTTTTTGCAAAAGGTTTTCAGACATGTTCGTGACCAGATTTGCAGGGTAACCTGCAGCAGAAATTCGGTCGATCTGGCACTGGAAACTTTCACCTATCTTGTGGCCGCAGGATTTTTCTAATGCAGATTTCATGCAAAGAGATACTATGCCAAGCTTTACCAGCTTGGAGTGGGCACTATCATAGGGCAAAAGTGACTTCTTTGAGTGCGGCTGATAAGACCAACACACATGATCATTTGTAAAAATAAGCTGTAAGTCAAGAAACTGGAGTCGATCATGATCTGCTCGTTCATGCGTGAATTTTAGACCCCTCGATGAAGAACAGAAGGTAGTGAGAATTTGGACTACAAGTGTATCAGCAGCACAGTATGAAGGTGCGTTAAGAAGGACAAGATAATCGTCGACGTATCTGAAAATACGTGTTATCCCTGTGTCCTTCAAGCTAGCTTCAAGGCGCCGGTCAAATGACGCCAGAAAAATTTCGCATAAGACCGGTGCGACTGAGGAACCTATACAAATTCCGGCTTTTTGCAAGTAAAACTCATCCTGGAAGCAAATAACAGTGGAATCCAAATAAAACAATAGTAGGTCCAGAAATTTTTCAGTTGTGACACCGGCAGGATTTTGAAACCTGACTTCGTCAAATTCTTCCAAATGTTCACGAACAGCATCCAACAACCCGTCGTGAGGCACAGAGTAAAATAAGTCCTCAACGTCAATTGAAAAACCAGTTGTGGCCGATACCTTGCCTCCCTCCAGTACCTGCACCACTTCCTTTGAGCTTCGAACGCGGTAAGGGTAAGCGCCAGCTATTCTGTCCAGTTGGCACCGAAGGAAGTCACCCACAACTTTTTGCCACGTATCCCTTTCAGACACAATGGCACGTGGTGGACAAGCAGGCTTGTGCGTTTTACCTGAAAAGAATATTTCGAGGCATCCGGTCTCAGCTCCTTTGACCGCCTCGGAGCATGCTAAACATCAAACAGAACGGAAACCTGTGCAGGTTATACCTTACCTGCATGGTCTTTCACACAATTTAAAGAAAGTTGCGTCTCGTCACGGGGTTAGGCTGGTTTTTTCGGCTACTTGCAAACTGGCGAAATTATGTCCGATGGTGACCAGGAAGCGTGTTAAGAAGGCCTGTAATATCAAGCATCAAACCGTGTACACACAATGCACTGCCAATGTTGTGTACGAGATTCCCTTGACGTGCGGCAAAGTTTATGTGGGTCAAACCGGGAAATGTTTCAATGAGCGCGCCCGCAGGCACAACGTCACCATGAAGAACAGGTCTGGAGGTAACCTTCCGTTACACTGCAGCAGTTGCCAGAACTGCTACCCCAAGTTTAATGAAACCAAGTTTCTAGCTAAGGCTCAGGACAAGACAGAAAGAGAAGTAATCGAGGCCTTTTTTATTCACCTCAGGAAAGACAAGTGCGTTAGCACGCCTTCCATTAACCTGTCTAGAAATGAACTTGCCTTTCTGGATGGGTACATCTAGACTATTAACCCGTTCGCCTCTCTATGTTTTAGTGTCCTTTTAGATGTTCCAATGTGCCTTTATTTACCACCCTTTACACGGTTTTTATCTCCATCTTTCACTTGTTCTTTGTTAAAAATTTCGTCATGTTGTTAGCCTTTTTTATGGTGTTATCCTCTTTTTCAGTGTCATCTTTCATACAGCTCTGTTTTCCCATGTTGTTATGCATTGTTGTCAGCCGATACGAATCCCACTTTTTTACCTTACCTCGGCAGGTGTTTGATATGTTCACTTTCTTGTGTTTCTTTTAATGTCACTTAGATATGCATTTCTTGCGCTGTCTTATGTTTGGTTGATGGGGTCACGCTCCATCACGCAGCTCATATCTGTTTATCAGCGGATATATATGTGCGCCTGGCTTCTTTTGTCGTCATTAAAGTTGGAAGTTGCGCTTCTTTCCTGTCGTCTCTATCTTTTTCCTGTGTACGTCTTTTTTAGCGCACACCCTTTCAAATATGAATATGTACCAACTAGCCCGTCAAAAAGCTTTACTACTGTTAGTGTAGCAGCCGATCAACTCTTCACTGAGATGTGTTTCTCATAGTATTAATGTTTCTACAAGTTTTAATACAGCATAACCCTGCTGATGTACTCCTCACGGGACTAAAAAAAATTGGCTGTGGCTTAGCTCAGCTATGCCAGACATACGTAGCGAGAGGTAATGGACCTTCATTGGCTAGGCGAACTCGTCGAGCTGCATCTTCACGGCGTCGCTTATTCAGACGTTCTGCATGTTCTTCCTCGGTCTCGTCGCCTTTGCCTTGTTTCGTTCCAACAGCTAAGCTTGGTTTGTTTCAGCCTCTCCGACTCGCTCTCCATCTCTGGCCACAACAGCTTCAACGAACCGCCCTCTTATACAGGCCGCTGCTCATTCATTCATAAATCTTTAATCACAAGGATGACCTGAGGCCCAAGGGGGAAGTGGGTTGGTTAGGTGAAGGTGAGGGTGTCGGTCTCTGACATGAAGTCTAGCAGGGCACTGAGCTTGCGCTTGGCGTCGGTACTGGGGGCCGTCCAGTCATCGTATGTCTGGATGTGGTAGGCAGAGGTGTAGCAGGCGCAGAGGCTCGCAGTGCCAGGACAGGTCCAGATCAGGTGGTGCAAATCAACAGAGTCAGCAGGGCAATCGGGGCAGCCGATCCTGGTTCGGTGCCATCGACTCGGGATGTCCGGGGTGTACGCTGCACCGGCTCGCACCTTGTGAGCGAGAACTTGGGCCGGGCGAGAAAGTCCAGAAGGAATGGATGGAGTAATGTCTGGGACAAAGTCCCACGACAAACCCCTCTGCTCTTGTTAAAGGCGTGTGATGATAGAGTCAGGTATTATGAGCGGGATGGGAGAATGATAAGGGTGGTCCGAGTTGGTCGGCTCACGTTAAGGCAATGCCGACGGTCTTCCTCTAGCTGCGCGCCAGCAGCCTCGTGGGCAGTCCTGTTCCCGGTCCCTTGTGCGTGATTTCTGGGTGTCCAGTAAATGCATACGTAGACCTGGGAGGTCTCTTGCTGTGCCTACTGCTATCTCTGGCTCTCCTCCTCCTCTGACGTTGCACCAGATGGCGCGGCTCCATCTGGCAACGGTTGCTAGGCAGCGGCGCAAGAAGCGGTGTGACCACGGTGTGACCACCGCCGCAGTGAAAATGCTACTTTGCGACCAATAGCTCTTGCTACAAAAAAAAAAAAATGCAAGAGCGAGGAAACATTAGAGGCAGGAAGTAGGACAAATTTAAAAATGACAGGAATGAAGAACTAAACACATTTATTGCAGTGCTGGCACTTGAAAAAATCATGCAGCATTGTCTGCTGCATTTTCTTACGTCCGGTGAGGACTACTCATTTCTCCAGAATTTACGGGGCTATGTGGCTGTTGCGATCGTTGCAAACATACTTTCTGAGAATGTCTAATGCCGCTACAGCCAACATAATGGTTGGTTCCAGCGGAGGCTAGCCCTCGTCCTCTTTGTTGCCACTGCTGTGTGCATCCAGAAGTCACAAAAGATGTGATGAGGTGCGGAAGGACAAAATCAATCGCGCCAGCCACACTAACACTAGCAGCACAATTACAAAGAAACAAGGATAGGTGAAGAAAAAATTAGCTGTGGTTTAGCTCTGATTAAACATGGCGAGAAGCGGTAGCTTCATGTGGCTGCGCTTTGCAAAGCTTTGTTTGTTTCTAGTTTCTCGGCTTGTTGAAAGATTGTTGTTTCTTTGGACTTTGCCGCACGTAGCTACGTGAAACTACTGCTTCTCACCAGGTTTAACCGAAGCTAAACCACAGCTGATTTTTTCCTATACCCGTGGTGTTAGATTTTCTGCGTGTGGAGCGCTAATCTTCCTCTTTGTATTCTTCGTCTTCCTCTTGTTATTCCTCTTCAAACTCCTCTCGAAATCGCCTGTCACTGATCAATCATGAATCGCTCGAATCACAAATTACCATGATATTGCATGAGCGGCTGTGTAACCTAGCAGTTAGTATACAAGAAGCACATATACAGGGTGTCCCAGCTAAAAGTAACGAAGCTTGTAAAAAAGAGGATGATCCCTAGCCGAGTGAGACCAACTGAGGGTTGTTGCCAGTCGCGTGTCCTAGTCTGTAGTATTTTTTTTTATTATGCAAACATGATTAATTAGCAGAGACTAATTAGCTAACTTTTTAATTATTGCCTACAGGAAGAAAGTGTCAATGCAGGAGTTGTAGATCCCTTTGAAAAATAACCGTTTGCCGTGTTTGCAGCCAAGTACCACTGATACAGCTTCTTTTATTTGACTTAAAAGAAAGCCCGCGAAATACAAAAAGAGCCACGTGATAGGGAAGCAGTTTCAGCGCTCCCAGACGACCAGCCAAGCAAAGACATTCGCTTATCTTTGCAACGTTGTCCCGAACGGGGTTCGGCGTTTTGTGATGGTTGCGAGATATACGTAATTAACTCTCGCATCGGCGCTAGGGCGACCGTTTCTTCAGCGCGTGACGGTGCAAGTTAGCGGCACGGCCACATTCCTATCACTCGAGGCGAGGTTACGCGTGAAAAAGCGCTCCATGCGAGCCGCGCTTCACTTCCTTGAAAAGCAGCACCCGCTCACTTTCCATGACACATAAGCAGTTCCTGGTGCATATCTCGCCACCTCCTCAAGACGCCAAAAGCTGTACGGGACAGCGTTGCAAACATAAGCGGATGTCGTTGCTTGATCGCTCGTTTGGGAGCGTTGTAACTGCTTCCCTATCACGTGGTTCTTTTTGTATTTCGCGGGCTTTCTTTTAAGTCAGATAAAAGAAGTTGTATCAGTGGTACTTAGCTGCAAACAAGGCAAACGATTATTTTTCTATGGGATCTACAACTCCTGCATTGACAATTTCTTCCTGAAAGCAATAATTAAAAAGTTAGCTAATTAGTCTTTGCTAATTAATCACGTTTGCATAATAAAAAAATACTGCAGACTAGGACACGTGACTATCAACAACCCTCAGTTGGTCTCACTCGGCTAGGGATCATCCTCTTTTTAACAAGCTTGGTTACTTTTAGCTGGGACACCCTGTATATCTCCAGTTTTATTGAATTGTCACACCGTGGGTCTGAAGCTTAGTGGTTAGCGCACCTGGCTCTCGCCCAATGGACCTGAGTTTGAATCCCACTGATTGTGAGGTTTATTTGTTTGTTTATTTTATTTGTGGCAGACTTGAAGGTCATGTTGCGTACATGGCGATCTCAGCCGTGCACCTGTAGCAGTGAAGCTACTGCTTCAAAAAAGTGCAACCACTGTTGATGATGAGGCACAGCCTGTCTGAATGCCGTCTGCCTAACACAGTGGTGCTAGACATGCCAGGCCAAGTAAAGCCGCTTTAGAAGTAAACATATGACCGCCACCGTTTCTCATTTAGGCTGGCATGGGGTGTTATTTCACAAGTATTACTGTGTAGGAATGTGGCCGAAGTTACAATGCAACGAACAGCAGGGTTTATAATGCATGGAACCCTATTATCATCATGCCAGATCTAGACCACTACAATGTGTAGCAGCCAGGAAAATGCAGCACCCATCAACTCAGCAGCGAGGTTCTACTGTGCAAAGCTTTCACTGTTACCTTGAGAGCAAAATACTTAATTTTTTTCATTTACTTGATAGCCCACAATGTCAAACTGAACTCAGTTTGCTTTTGCTTATATGTGCTGCTGAGGTGCATTGATATTTGTGTACTTCCTTTTCTTGTCAAAAAAGTATGCTCAGCCGAGGAGATGGAGAGCGCCGCGGACTGCCAGCTCCAGCTGCCTGGTGGGCAGGACACTGTGATAGGTTCTGCTAGGGATGATGGAAAGGTGATTGTGCGTGTTCTTAAGTCATATAGTGTATCAAATACCATAGTAGAGTGAGTGAATGATTCTTAATTAAATTGGGGCTGGTACATAGTGAAATGGGTACAGTTTAGAGGATGATGCTAGCTTACAGTAGAAACTTATACTAGTCCCAGTAAGTGTGCCGAAAAGGGTAGTGTGCAAAGCATAGATGTGTGGTTTCAGACAATATCATGTAAGGCACAGGTCAGCATTTCTAATTTGTCATTTTTGTACTTCATTACCTGACGATGCCATAATGGGTCTGCAGTTATTCTTGTCCTGAGGAAATTCTTAGTACACAAATAATTTTTGATCATGAGGAGGCTGCCTTGTTCTGTCAGGTATGCCTAGTTGTTGGTATGTGAAATTTATTCTCATTTCTGAAGTTTGTTTGAATTGGGGCAGAGAACATTATTTCAACTTTTGGCGGTATTTGACTCGGAATGAAGAGAAGCTAGAACTGTCAGAAGATTGTGCTATATATTTCATGTTGCACGCAAGCAATTTCTTTTTTTTCGAATTATAAGGCTAGAAATAAAAAATCTACTGATTTTGGACACTGCTCGCTGTAAAAGAGTGCATTCATGCCTACATAATTTTTATGTTTTTCAGCTGTTTGTTTTAAGTTATGAAATATTTAAAATCCCTTGATTCACTGCTGTTAATGTGTACAAATGCGAAATTCTCCACGTTTGCTGCAGGTCTATGCAGGCAGTGGGCTCTGGATGGAGCCTGGTGCCTGGCAGATGCTCCTGAGAGCACCAACAGACTCAATGTTCTGCCGCGGTGCTACTCAGGTGTATTGGACACCTGATGAGCTGAAGAGCCGCAGCGTGACTGGCGTGCTTTCAAATAAGTGCCAGTCTCTTGGCAGAACAGAGGCGAAACCGACACTTACACCGGAAAAAGTCTTCTCTGAAAGGTGCTAGTGCTTTTTTTTTCTTTGCTTTGAGTAACACCTAGGCAATCAAACTTTGCTTCAGCCAAATACAGTCGCGCTCACTTACAGAAAGCGTGATAGTCATGGAGATCCTGTTCATTGTATCCGAGGTTTGTAACAACTGCAATGTCCTTATTGCATCCAAAACTGCAAAGTCGGGCAAAAGTGACGTTTAGTTTTTGCAAGGTGTGTTATGCCCATACGTTTCTTCATGCAGGCTCTATCACAGCACTTTCAGAGATCTCCACACTGTTTGTGTGGCTCTCGCTAAGATCCGTTCTGCCAGTAACCTGATTTATCTATTTGGTTGTGAAATTAGCATTCTCAACGACTGGTGGCAAGTCATTGTGCGCGTTCTCCGATCTTGCTGCGACAAAGATAGTGCAATTGACATATCTGCACAGAATGTATAAATAGCATTGCCCGTTGTTTCGAGTAATCTCTGTCTTTGGTTTTCATGCAAGCATCTCAATGCATCCAACAACACACAGCAGACGCGGAGTGGGTAGGCCCATGTGTCGTCAGCAATCAGAGGTTGCCAGACAAGCAGTCAGTTCGCAAAGGAAACGAAAATCGTTTTAAAGATATCTGCCGCACGGAATCAACTGAAAGTTTTGGGTATTGTAATTTAACTCTTTCGCTACCGCGGAAAAATGCCCAATTTGGAGTGTACTGAAAGAAAATGTTTTTTCACAAGAACTAATACACCCAGCACATATTGCAATGCATGAAATTGTAGCTTATTAGTTACACTTCTGAATGAAGGAAACAGAACAGTTGTGTGTGCAAAAGTAAATGAACATTTATTTGTGAAATTTGCTAAAAATACAAAAAAAGTATATAGCAAAAACAAAAATTACCGGCTGCACTAAGCCCGAACTTGATTAGAGGAAAACTGGAATATACAAACTGTTGCACATGTTTATAGCTGTCATTATTCACAGTTTCAGCTATGAGAAAAATTTACTGCACTTTCCATGGCTTGTCAAGTCAGGGGTCATGACTGTGGTGCCACTGTGAAGAGCAATCAGGGGTCAAGATGTGAAGCAGAGGTAGACTGACAAGTGCTTCACATAACGTTTTATCTTTGTTCCTCCCTTGTTCTCTGAGAGCCGAGCTTGCAATTTCTTATTTTTTTCCTTCTTTTCGGTTGGTGTTGAATGGATTCTATGGGAGGATTGGGGGCATGGACTTCTTTTCCCTCATCATACCCGAATATTTCTTGAATGAACTGCTCCCTGAAAGCCAGCTGATAAAATTTGGCATTTTAGGCAAGCTCTAAAACATCAGAATCGATGAAATAAGTTTTATCGACGTGGATCAAAAGCCAGGACACTTTCCAGGTCTTGCAAATAGAAGCTGCCGCCACTGAATCATCCGGGTCCATTACGTGCAAAAAAAAAACTAACAAAAAAGCGAAAAAAGCAATTTTGAGAAATGATTTTTGATGGCAGAGGGCCAGAATAAATTATTCTGGTATTTCAGTAGAGATACAGTCGTGGCAGGTCAACAATTCCAGTGTATATGATGATTCCAATGAACATCAGAATATCCAACAGATTCACGTCTTCCCATGAGCCGTCACGCCGAATTTGCTGAAAATTTTCATCCATGCATACTTATTAGTGTTTCCGCACACGGTCTTCATCATTTCCGCCGTGAAGAGCATCAAAAAAAAGTCGAGAAGTCGAGCGAATCTCTGAGCGCCGCTCCGCAGCGATGTGCCGATATGGGCACCTAGCTGTCGTCTTGGTTGAAAAACGCGACGCGACCTTGAGCATTTGGCAAACTGTCTTCGCCATACGTTGTCAAGACCCTGAAGCACAAAAATAAACCACTGTCATCAATTACAAACCGTATGCACCGCAGAAAACACACATCGAACGAAAACAGAACTTACATGCAAATACGCGCTGGCGTTCTAGGCTCCCGAGGAGAAGTCTCGCTGTCAAAACCGAAATTCGACGCTTGTAAATTGTTGCCCGACTAATAACCGCTGCTTTCGTTGCAAAAAGCGAAACCGAAACCGGCCGACGCCCTCGGTGTCAGCTTTCGCTTTCGAGGAGCGCGCGGCGACGCGGACGCCATTTTCTCTGGCGGACGCTGCTGCGGCCGTTCAAAGTTTTATTTTTCACGGCGACCCCTCATGTCGAAACACTGAAACCAAGGCTGCAATGGAAAGAGAAGTTGTTGAGCTCGCTAACTAGATGGCGTAGCACATCCACGATGCTCCAAAATGAGCTTTTTTGCGCGGGCGATTTGAATCGATCATATGCGAACGATCGCCTATGGCGCGGTAGCGAAAGAGTTAATGTGTTGGGAATTAAATGCTACAACAAGGGTATGCACGAAAGTAGGCTTCATGGCCCCTTTAATGGCGAACATTCGTTTCTGTGTTTTTACAATGAGAGTGGTAATTCTGAATCTCACTTTTGCATTTATCATGTATCTAGTTGTGTTCAAATGTGGCCTATTTTGTGTTCTATTGTGCAGCTCTGTTTCATATCTACATGGGAGACATACCAAAGGAGCTCGCAGAGAAGAGACTGAAAGCCGTGCGCATGCACCTCTCACATCTCACAGAAGCTGGGGGACGTGCAACGAAAAATTGGAGGTCATGATGTATAAATTTATTTTGCCACTTACCTATGCCGAAGCCGTCAGGCGTCCCCGCCCAGAAACGTTCGTTTCGTACCAGCATCCACCGCAGTCGACACCATTTCGTCCTGCCTGGCCACCACCGCAACGTTTCCGTCCATGGCGGACACCGGACAACCTACCCATTTGTTATGTCTGCGGCATTCCTGGCCATGTGATGCGTCCCTGCCGCCGCCAAGTGTTGTCCCCTGCTGCCAATACTGACCCTCGAGGTTACGCCTATGCCCCTCCCCAGCCTTTTCACCGCACTTCGCCTTCTGAGACCACTGCTTCCTCCGATCTCAGGCCGTCTATTCGCCGCCGTGCTCCATCTCCGCGTCGTCGCTCGGTTTCCCCGATGCGCCGTCGTCCCTCTTCCCCCTTCGGAAAACTAGTGCCCGCAGTTCCGGAGGCAAGAACTGCTTGCTCGTCACCAAGCTCAAGACCTCGACTTTCTCCGACAAATTTGATCGCGGTTTCTGTGGAGGGCACCGATGCTTTCGCGCTTGTTGACACCAGTGCTGCTGTATCTGTACTAAGTGAGAAATTGTGCCGCCAGTTACGAAAAGTGATGACTCCGCTATATGGTTTTATGCTTCGTGCCGCTAATTCGCAACTTATTGCGCCTTTGGGGGCATGTACAGCCCGAGTTACTATTCAGGACGTTCTGTATATTGTTGAATTCATCGTCTTCCCATGGCCGTCTCACGACGTCATCTTAGGCTGGGACTTTCTCTCCCAACATGACGTTGTCATCGACTGCGCTCGTTCCGAAGTCGCCCTTCTTCCCTTCGGCGACGACTCTGTGAACGCTTCCACTAACTTGTGCTCCAAGCTGACTGTGGCTGATGACGTCATGATCCCGCCGTGCTCTGCTGTGCTCGCCTCTGTTCATTGCGACTCTGGATCCAACGGCCCTGTCATCTTCATCCCGTCCGACTCCTCTGCTTCTCGCCACTGTCTACCCCTGCCATTCGCCGTGCTTGCCGTCTCAGCCGGCTGCAGCGCCTTGCCCCTGACGAATCCATTCCTGTGCCCCTCCACTCTTCTTCATGGTGAATGCTTGGGATGTGTCCAGCCTTTCGCTTCCGTCGTCGCCTGGGACCCTTCTGAGGACGACTCCTGCCGCCTGCAAGTGTCTTCACTTACTTCCTCCTCACCGTCTCCTCAACCCGTTCCCGAGGCCGTCTTTGTGGGCTCAATCGACACAAATCTTTCGCCACCGGAGAAGACCCAGCTTGCGGCCCTGCTAGATAAGTTTCGGTCATCGTTTGACTTCTCTCACCACCGTTTTGGTCGCACTTCAGCTGTTACCCATCGGATCGACACTGGTGCCCATTCGCCGTTGCGCCAACGCCCATATCGCGTCTCGGCCACCGAACGCCAGGTTATCGACACCCAGGTCAATGATATGCTGCAGCGTGGCGTCATACAACCATCACACAGTCCTTGGGCTTCCCCCGTCGTCCTTGTCACCAAGAAAGACGGCTCTATCCGCTTTTGCGTTGACTACTGGCGCCTCAACAAAATCACCCGAAAAGACGCCTCTCCGCTACCCCGCACCTCCACCAAGATGTAACGGCCTTTATTGACAGTTGTGAAGGCCGGTTAGAGCGGGCAAGGACAGGTCCGGTCCCGGAACAGTTCACGCTCTCGTCTCGCGCCGCGCGTCGGCTCTGCTGCTTCAGCTGCCGATCGTCGTCTTCTCATCTCGCGCCTCGCCTCGGTTCTGCTGCTCTGACTGCTGATCATCTTCCTCTTTACAGGTTTCTATTTTATAATAAAGCTTTCGTTTGCCCTAAATCTGGTTGTCAGTATATATATCGTAGGGCATTACAGACCCTTTTGGCCAGCTTAATTGGAAAATATTATTAGTAGCAGGCGCTGCCTTTTTGCAACAGCTTGCGATGCACTAATCGAAGAAGCTATGTTATCATGCGCAATGTGCAGCACACATTTCTGAGTGATGAAAAAACTTATCTATGGTGCGCCATTAGGACTGGCGTCCCTCATTAGGCCTAACACTATCCCGATACCTGCAAGCAGGATCTGTGCCAACAGGCCGACGCCATTAGAACCAACAGGTCTGACACCGACAGGTCCATCACCATCAGGCCATCACCAACAGGCCCGACAGGCCCAACACCAACAGGCCCGACAGGCCCAACACCAACAGCCCAACAGGCCCAACACCAACAGCCCAACAGGCCCATCACCAACAGCCCAACAGGCCCAAATTACGGGTTCCTTCAGCCTTCAGACCGATAGGCTGAAGGAATTTTTGACTGGGCAGGTACGCTATATTGCCAGCGTTAGGCTATTACTTTCAATAGACATTGCTTCAGATGTTTACACAGCCGCAACCCGCATTAACTGCGTACGTAACGATGTGCACTTGCACGGACTAAGTATAGAAAAGTTGTAGTTTAGGGGACGATTATTCTCAAGTGAGCTTAAAGGGAAGTAGGTTTGCCTTAGAGAGGTGGTAAAGTGAGGTAAAAAGGATGTTGCGATGTTTACCGTTCCGTAACAGAACAAAATCCCCGATGATTATACTTTCAAATTAATAGGTTTGACCAGCACAGCTTTTGTATGCTTTTCCAATCCGTGCCTCTGCGCCACGAACATTGTAGCGTCAAATTTAGGTCATTTTGTGCCCAGGACTTCTACCTGCATTTTAGTTTGTTGTGACTGCTTCTTTCATCATCCTGGCCAACCTCATATGAGCTGTTCGTAGTTAAGCCAATCAGAAGTGTGGAGTGCTCACGCCATCTTCGATCGGGAAGCGAACCCGGAGATCGGTAGACGCTGTAGGTTAAAGCTGGGTCGCAAAAGTATTCCAACCTAGAGCAGTCACATCTGGCAACTGTCGCTGTAGTCAGCACACTTTTCAGATCGATTGATATGCACAATATGGCTCTTCAAAGCATCGAACAGAAAATGGCCGTCTGCATTATGCACGCTCAAAACGGTTGCGAAAGGAGTTTATACGTCTTAAACACTTTTGCAGCGGATTTGTTACGGAGTTAGGTGCATACTAAACAATTTGCTGTCTTATGTGTGGTTTTATTCCACCTGTTTTAATTTTCATGTCGTGATCGTCTTCCGCTTTCGTCTTGTGTTTCTCTCACCTCGCAAGTGTAGTACAGTGCCACATGCAACGCTCCCTCGGTGTATTAAGCGGTTGCTGCTGGTTGCTAGCGGAGTGGCACTAATGCTCACTGTGCCCGCTGCAACTCAGAGAGACGGGATTGTCACCCTCCAGGTGTACGATTTAGTGCGATAACTTTAGATTTGTGAAACCGAAACCATGTCTGGGCCTGGCTATGACTTGCGTGTTCGACGAGCTCCAAGTATGGACAGAACGATTTTGGAAAAGCGGGTTGATCTATAGGAGAGTGAATAAGGTAGGCAGCAGGATAGGGTGTGTTGCCGGCGCCCACATTTCGCTGGCTGTCCTCTCTGGAAACAAGCGCTGCGCGCCCGCCGTCGCTCAAAGCAGGCCCAGACTCTTTCAGACATGTCGCGACGTGCAGCGTGACTCATCCTGCCACGCCGGCGCCGACACGGACCCTTCCTCCTTCCCTCCTCTCCGTCGGTGCAGACTCCGACGATGCTTCGTCGGCCGTCGCGTCTCGACCATTGGTCTAATTTGAACGCTGGCTAGTGCCGTGACCTGATTGGAGGATTTGAACTGCTGGCTGCCGCAACGGACTCGGGCGGTTATAAGAACGGAGCCGCGCTGAACCCGCGCAGCAGACGGGCAGCAGAAGAGCCATCACGCCGGAGCTACGCTCGCCGCCGGGGCCGCTCTTCTTCTTTGTGCTAGCCCGTGGTGATCTTGGCCCTTGTACCATGTAAAAGCCCTTGTACATACTGTACATAAAAGTCTTTTGACTCACCGTCGCCTCGACCGTTTCCTGGCTCGGGCACCCCGTCCCAACAGTGGTGGCAGCTGTGGGATCGACAGGCGTCAGCTACCTCGGCGCGTTGAGTGCGTGATGTTTTCCCCTCAATTCGCCAGACTGCTCTAGCACACCTGATTGTAGTCTAGAGTAGGGCTGTGTGTGTAGCACTGTAGAGAGCTTTGCTGTTTCGAGCCAAGTCGGAGCGCTTTGAAACGAAAGCTGGTGCAGAGGGAGGAAACGAGGCGTTTTGGAAAGAATTACCTGCGAGTGTCATGCTAGTAGCGCTATAGTAGTGAACCGCAAGGGAATTCTTAAAGGCCAAGCTTCAAGAGACTATTGTGCGCGATGGAGAACCTTGAAGTGAAGGAACTCGTCGAAATTTGTGAAGAGCTAGGCCTGACCATAGGCCGTGCGAAACGAAAGCAGGCGATTCTCGAGATCATGCGGAAGGAGGGCGTAACGGCTGAAGAATCCAAAGAGGCCTTGGCTGCGATTAATGAACGCCGTGAGCGCAAAGACGCAGAGCGAGAGCGAGAGCGACAAGAACGCCTCCAGCGCGAAGAGGCAGAGCGACAGGAACGCCGAGAGATTAGAAGATTAAAAGAGATGGAGTTGCTGCGAAGCTCGCCGGAGCCTAGCGTAGCTTCAATGACAGTGCAGGCTAACGGCCAAATAATCCAAGACCAACTGCCGCCGTTCGTAATAGGCGAGGACATGGCAAAGTACCTCGTAAAATTTGAGCATGTCTGCGAGAGGAATGTAATTGAGCGAGAGCTGTGGGCACAGAATTTGCTAGCTCTGCTTCCCGGGGAAGCGTCTGACGTGATAACGAGTTTGTCGAAGGAGGCGTTCGAGAGTTACGATGAGGTCAAAGAGGCCCTGTTGAGGAAATATAAACTGTCACCTGAGGCATTCCGGCAAAGGTTCCGGTACGCGAAGAAAGGCAGTGAGTCGCACATCGACTTCGCGTTTAAGCTGAAAGCCGACGTAGTTGAATGGCTCAAGGGCGAGGAAGTTTGTGACGATCGTGATAAGGTGGTAGAGTGCATTGCGCTGGAGCAATTCTACCGCTGCATCCAGGAAGATGTAAGGCTCTGGCTGCAGGATAGGCTTACTGAGGTTAAGCTCAACAAGGCAGCAGAGCTGGCTGAGGAATACTACACTCGCCGAAACTTGCACAGCAGGGCATTACGCATAGAAAAGGCCGAAACAAAGGATGCTTCTCTAAGGAAGCCAGATAGAAGGAAACCGTTCGCGCGTCACGATTTTCGAAAAGATGCGTCTGCTTTAAAGGAGGCAGTAGGCGAAGAACAAAAGGAGTTAAGGAAATCTGACGATGCTCCTAAGCAGCGCGCTGATGCCGCACGTGCGTTTGAGTCACGGGGGCCTTTGACATGCTACCACTGCAAAAAGGAAGGACATATCGCGGCAAACTGTAGACAAAAGGTTGCTTTTGCAACGATTCGGCAGACAGATAAGAATATGCGGTTGTTAGAACCATATATGCAGGAGATTAGTGTGAACGGTAAGATGTGCAAAGCCCTTCGTGACTCGGCGGCCACTGTGGACGTTGTCCACCCGTCCTTAGTTTCTCGGAATGATTTTACAGGAGAATTCGCGTGGATAAGGCAAGTAGCCGAGGAGCAATGTGCTTGCTTACCGATCGCTACAGTGATCATTGAGGGTCCTTTTGGTCAGCTTAACACCGAGGCGGCCGTGTCTGCCGCCCTCCCTGAGCATTTTCCTTACCTCTTTTCGAACAGCTCAGAGCAGCTTCTGAGGGATAAAGGCAAATCGTTCTTTGCCGGCGTGGCATGCATGGCCCTTACGCGATCTCAAGCGCGGAAGCTTTCGCAGAAACTGGACCTTGCACCGGAGAGAGAAACACCGCTTAGGGAAGCAGATGAGCATTGTAGCCTAGATACGGTGTCGGTGGAACCTCAGATCGAGGACTCGCAGGGAAGCGGAGAACTCGCTGCTAACGAAACTGAAAACAGTTTCAACGATAGTGGCAACGAGAAGGTAACGGCGACGCCACTGAGCGAGGCGAATTCCACATTGAGCCCAGTTTCCGACAGTTGGCACGGTTGACAGAGCGACGCTCGTTCGGGAACAGCAGGAAGATAGCTCGATAATAGCTTTGCTGGATAAAGCTAAAGAAGGAACAAAGAAAAAGAATGTTTCATTTCATCAGAAATCCGGCTTGTGATACCGAAATTACGCTGACGCCCGTGGTCGCAAGTACGAACAGCATTTGATCCCACAAAAGTATCGCCGTCAGCTATTGAACCTGGCGCACCAAAACGCGTGGGCAGGGCACCTCGGCGTGAAAAAGACCAAAGCTAGACTCGCCCAAGAGTATTACTGGCCTCATTGCTGGAAGGACATTGAAGGCCTTGTGCGCTCTTGCGACACTTGCCAGAGAGTAGGCAAGTCGACAGACAAGTGGAAGGCGCCCATGAAACTGGTGCCCATCATAACCGAACTCTTCCGCCGGTTGGTAATTGACATTGTAGGGCCACTGCCCGAGTCCAAGAACGGTTGTCGGTATAGTCTGACTGCTCTGTGTGTCGCGACAAAGTTTCCTGAAGCGATACCTCTCAAGGAGCTCAATTCTCCTCAGGTCGTGGACGCACTTCTCTCAATTTTCGCTCGCGTCGGATTTCCTTAGGAAATTGAATGTGACAATGGCAGTGCCTTTACCAGCTGCCTAACCTCTACCTTTTTCGAAAGGTGCGGTATCAAGGTCGTACACAGCTCGATCCATCACCCGCAGTCGAACCCAGTAGAGCGTATGCACTCTGTGCTCAAAAGAATATTGCTAGCTCTTTGCTTTGAGCGCAAACGCGATTGGGAAGCCTGCGTGCCTGCAGCTATGTTCACTTTACGATCCGCTCCCCACAAGAGCACAGGCTTCAGCCCTGCGGAGCTTGTGCACGGCCGGAGCTTAAGAACACCGCTGCGCATGCTGCGAGAGTCGTGGGAAGGCGAAGAGGAAGACCCAAACATGGTCAACGTTACTAAACGTGGTCACGTACGTCTTTAACCTACTTCAAAGGATCGGTAAAACGAAAGATCGTGTCGAGAGCCACATAAAGGCTGCGCAAGAATCGTCAAAAGAGAACTACGACAAGTCAGCAAAGAAGCGTACTTTCGAAGTGGGCAGCCAGGTAATGATACTGCGACCGTCTAAGAAAAACAAGCTTGAGGTCCAGTGGGAGGCGCCAGCGAGCGTGGTATCGAACCTTTCCGATACCAACTACGAAGTTAAACTAGGTAGAAGGCCAAACAAAATCTATCATAGTAATCTGATGAAACCGTACATTCAGCGTCACGCTGTCGTGAATGTGATTTTGAATGGTTCGGACGAGGAAGGTGCAGAAATCCTGACCTCTGCGTACATGAAGGAATGCGGTTCGGATGCACTGTTAGAACAGGTTAACTTA
This sequence comes from Amblyomma mixtum, assembly GCF_055824585.1. NCBI lineage: Eukaryota > Metazoa > Arthropoda > Arachnida > Ixodida > Ixodidae > Amblyomma > Amblyomma mixtum. Next base: position 264,005,915 of record NC_143014.1, on the reverse strand, counting down.
GAACCACGTCTAAGCCAAGCCCAGAAGGAAGACTTGAGAATGATTGTTTCTGAGTTCGAAAGAGTGTTTTCAGATCGTCCCGGAAGGACGACGCTAATTGAGCACGATATCGAGCTAACGTAAGAAGAACCGATCCGTAGTAAGCCGTATCGCTGTTCTCCCGTGCATTAAGAAATCATGGCAGGTGAGATCAAGCGAATGTGCGACCTGGGAGTCATAGTACCGGGTGAGAGCGATTACACATCGCCCTTGATACTAGTGCAAGTACCGGGAAAAGATCCCAGACCGTGTATTGATTACCGGCGACTAAACGCGATAACCCGGGTTCAGACCTATCCAATACCAAACCTTGAGGAAAGGGTGGAGACAGTGTCAGGGTCGAATTACATATCCACGCTAGACCTCGTGCGAGGCTATTGGCAAGTCCCCCTTACAGAGCGCGCCAGCCGCTACGCCGCGTTCGTTTCCCCATTCAGAACGTTCCGCCCAGTCATGTTGAGTTTCGGACTCAAAAACGCGCCATATTGCTTCTCGAATCTAATGGACCACGTGCTCCATGGTCTGTCCGAGTACGCGCTCCCGTACCTGGACGATGTCGCCATCTTTTCTAACACATGGGAAGAACATGTAGATCACTTACGGGTCGTGCTGAGCAGGCTGAAAGATGCCGGCCTCACAGTCAAACCTGCTAAATGCCAGCTAGGTTGCGCCGAAGTGACTAACCAAAAAAAAAAGAGAACGCGTTTCAAATGCTGAAGCAAGCCTTGAGCGAGGAGCCAGTTCTAATGGCGCCTGATTTTTCAAAAGGCTTCATAATTCAATGTGATGCCAGTGATCGGGGCATGGGAGCTGTGCTATGCCAAGAGGATGATGAGGGCAATGAAAGGCCAGTTTTGTATCTAAGCCGTAAGTTGACTTGCCGTGAAGAGGCGTACAGCACTTCTGAAAAAGAATGCGCCTGCCTGGTGTAGGCCGTTCAGAAGCTCGCCTGCTACGTTGCCGGTTCCAAGTTCGTAGTAGAAACCGACCACTGCCCACTAACCTGGTTAAATAATATGTCATCTAAGAGCGGCCGGTTGCTGAGGTGGAGTATGATACTCCAAGAGCACAATCTTGTCGTTCGTTACAAGAAAGGCGAGCTAAACGCGAACGCAGACGCACTAAGCCGTGCGCTCTGAGCAAGGCTACCTTCGACCTCCTCGTGATTTACATCTTGTGACTTCGCGTTAAGTTCGCTCGTAAATCGGAGCAAGATTGATGTCCTCATTCGCGGCCTCAGCCGATTGTTTTCCTGCCGAAATGATCTCGAGGGACCCAATTTACAATCATTCCATTCCTTGTGTTGCTTGCGTTTGACACTATGTTTGAGTTTTTTATTTTAAGAGTTCTGGTATCCCACATGTGTCTCTTGTTGAAGAAGGAGCGAAAAGGGGACAGAACTATTGCTAGCGGAGTTTTTATGACCTTTAAGTCTGGCGTTTTGAAGGGTGATGGAGGGCACTTGCTCGTGTTGGGTGTTGCCTGTTGTCGGTCGGTTCTTGGCAACATGCAGAACGATCAACGACCGATGCTGAGAAGCAAGCTCTTCCGAAGGACCGAGCGAAGCTGATCCAGTCACCTGGGCGACAAAGCTGCGGAGCAGTGATCCTGTCCTGACGAGCGGGACCCGTTCTCGGAAAGGACCCTGGAGCTACCTGCGGCTGAACACCGGACGAGAATTTGGAGGAGCCTGGCGTACGAGCGCACCCCGCATCCGAGCCACGCGAAAGTAGCTCGTCTTCGTGGCGCATTGTCTGGCGGCGGTGGTGCTGTAGTGCCGGCGCCCATATTTCGCTGGCTGGCCTCTCTGGAAACAAGCGCTGCGCGCCCGCCGTCGCTCAAAGCAGGCCCAGACTCTCTCGGACATGTCGCGACGTGCAGCGTGACTCATCCGCCACGCCGGCGCCGACACGGACCCTTCCTCCTTCCCTCCTCTCCGTCGGTGCGGACCCGACGACGCTTCGTCGGCCGTCGCCTCTCGACCATTGGCCTAATTTGAACGGCGGCCAGTGCCGTGACCTGATTGGGGGATTTGAACTGCTGGCTGCCGCAACGGACTCGGGCGGCTATAAAAACGGAGCCGCGCTGAACTCGCGCAGCAGACGGGCAGCAGAAGAGCCATCACACCGGAGCTACGCTCGCCGCCGGGGCCGCTCTTCTTTGTGCTAGCCCGTGGTGCTCTTGGCCCTTGTATCATGTAAAAGCCCTTGTACATACTGTACATAAAAGTCTTTTGACTCACCGTCGCCTCGACCGTTTCCTGGCTCTGACACCCAGTCCCAACAAGGGTTACTATAATAACGTGCGCTCAGCAAGGTATCTAAATTGGCGACGAACGCGTGCTTTCAAATCTTGCTCTAGGCTCAGCCGCTGTAATTGGTGAATTGCTCCCCTATACAACCAATTTTCGGAAAATAAATTGTTCACTTTAGTTCCCATTTAGGTATTAGGTAGATACCCTGGCGCTTTCCTCTGTTGTGTGCACTGGAGGGCTGCAAAAGTTTCTTTACAGGACAACTTGTGTGACTGTGTTAAGGAGAGAAATATTGAGGCATACAAAGTTAGGGAAGTCTTCATTCTTCCATCCTAGACAAACGCATTAGTTCGGAATAAACCACGATAGAAATCGCTTGAAAGAAAACTGGGGTTCAAGCTCAAGTCATCACCCACAAAAATACCTTGACACCATCTGCGACACTCATGAACGATATCATGCGAAGTACACCCAATAAAACATGAGTCGCACGTTGCACCTAAACAGATTAGCAGTGGTGCTGGAAGGTAGCGAGTGCGAAACCGGATAACCTCACTGCGGCTAAGGGAAAGTAGAGATAGAAGTAATTTGCTTAAAATTCACCTCGTGTCCCACACTCTACAGTTAGACATAATATAGGGTAAGACAAAGATAGGAGGTGCTCTCCTGCTTAACCACTGCTCCATCGAAGGATGTCATTGACTAGTTGCTCTGTTTCTCTCTTTCGTGAACTCTTCTGGGGTGTGAGGCCATATATAAAACAAAAATCATTAAATCAACAACCATAATCAGAAGTATTATTTTGCGTAACGCAGCATGCTTTATATAACTTGTCGCGTTATTTAAAACGTAAAGAATAGCGCAATTTAGTTATTGTGCTTTTATTGCGAAAAAATGAATCAGCATTGCTACTCCCAGAAGCTATGATAAATAACCTCTGAGATTTCGAAATAAAAATTGTATCATTTATGTGGCTGTAAGTGTTCTCTACCCAGTGAAGTAGGCTAAGTATATCGTGATTAAAATTAAGGATTGAATCTTCAAATAACTGAACGAAATGAACAAAAGTGACGGAGATTCAATACAGGTATTCAAACAATGAGCTGCAGTGTTAAAACGTTGGCATATATTTTAATTATCCTAGTTCATTGTATGTCCCTATGTGTTAGAAAAAGGCATAAAAAATTTCGCTTAAAAAATTTGCGTTCATAAAAAACTTATCAATGCTCGCATAACACAACATTCAGAAAGAAGCTGAACAGTGCATAAAAGCATTTGATGCTTCTGCGTAATGTAACATTTACGTAAATTCATGCAATGCGCCCCAGTCATAGCTTGGGCATTCGTATACGCAGTGAAGGCTTTTTGCGCTTGATTTATGCTTGTCTCTTTTTCCTTGCTCCTTTTAGGCAGTTACTTGAAGAACACTAAAGCTTTTGTATCCTATGGTAATCTTTGGTAATGCCAGCCTTCTTGAATAATTCGGTGGTGCTATGCGAGCTCTTGAGTTACATATCCACAATATGCTTGCTTCTTAAGCATCAGTGACCTAAACCATCGTGCTTGTTCGGAGCCCGGCAAGCACATTAAAGCACTTATTTTAGTGTCGTATTTTAAGACTGACTACATGGCCAGCATTCCCTCTGAGCACAGATAACTTACTAGAGCTTTGACATGGTTGATCTCGTTTCGGAAGACCAGATTTGTGCGCAAAGCTCGCTTGCCTCATTGCTTCAAATCGCTGTAATTTACTCTAATTCATGTGATGAAAACTATGCCTTTGATGTTCGTGTTTAGAATTACAGTGAAAGGGACTAGTTTTTGTGGCTTGATTATTTCTTCTAAGCCATTCCATGACTGTTCCCAAGGCGATGCAGTACAAGATTCATAGCTTGCCGGCAGTGATGTCACTCAATTTGCTTTTCCACTGACATCACATACTGTCTTCAAGCGTTACACATACATTTTGTGGCTGTTATTAAGTAATATGTACACCTCACCAAGTGTAAGGATTGCAGATAGCATAATAAACGTGCAAAATACAATATTAGTACAAATATTTACAACAACAAGGTGAAACGACTACATTAGAGACAAAATTAATTAGTTTCGGTTTCGAAAAAGAGGTGTAAGGTTCCGACAATTGGCTGTAACTTCCAGATAAAGAGAGATATAAATAAAAAATTTTTTTCCACTTATTTGAGAATGTTCTGGGACTTTCAACACGTAACAAGTAGAAAAATTTTAATTTGAACAAAAAACGAGATTTCAGTGCAGCCTCCAATCGTGAAGGACCAATCACAACTGTAAAGGGGATAAGAAACTGCTTTTTCGGCAGGAGTCGCAGCATATTAACTCATGAAAAATCTCGCAAGAAACTGCTGTATATGCCCTACTGAGAATGGCAGAAACAAACGCAGTTTCGTGTGACAACCACAAAACCCAAGGGACCATTTTATATTGCAAGCAGGAAAAAGCGAGGTCAAAACAAAATGTAGGCAACGAACGAACGTAACCGACGCAACTCCGGCGCCGAAGGGGTGTTGAGCTGCAGTATACAAGATCGCCGCCGCGCGGGCTCCAACGGCTGCAATTACACTGCGGCACCGGGTCATCATGCGTACTGACTTCCAACACTGCTGATTTTAAACATAAACTGCTGTGTTGCCTCATCACTGTCCATTGGACAGGCTTGTGCATGCGATATTACACCAGGATGCCGGTTTGAAAGCTTCAGTCGCTCGATCGCGCTTGAGCCGCTGCAAACGTTCAGATCAAACACCCTAACGTTCCACGGTTACCAGATAATGAAGCTATGATTGTAAATTGCATGTAACAGAAATTGAAATTGATACCACGAATAACATGAGAATGTGTGGTAACCCTTTTGTTGGGAATACGGAATCTAATGCGATCCAAACGACTTACTACCACTCGGCAGAATATTAAAAGCGACTCTTAATGGTTCAAGTAATTCTTCTCGGACGTGGCAGCTTTTCATTGTACGACACTGTAGCTCCAAGGAAAAACCTGCACCGTAAACTTACAGAGGGCTAGCGTAGCGAGCTTGCTGCCCATGTTCTGAGAAGCGGTGTGTTCGCTAGCTCATAGCCATGACATGTTTTGCTGAAAATCAGAAAGAAGCTGTTGGAAAGTGCATCACCGTGGTGGTCGCTCGGAGTTCTTCTAACAGCTCTGCCGGGATCGGTGCAGTCCCGTACAGATGCATATCACGACATCCACGGTCTTTATCTTGGAGCGGGGTGACGTCTCCCATCCCAGCGCTGTGTGCACCGTGTGGGCTGGTCGTGTTGTGACCGCCCCTGCCGTTGCAGTAGCCGGCTTCTTGTTCAGTGACGGCCAGCCATTCCCGATGCAGTCAGGAGCCTTTACAACGGCACCGAATCTGCGAGCCATAACGCGATCGAACATTGGTGGGCAGACGCGTACAACGTGGCCGTGTCCAGCGGACGAAAGAACCTCTGGCCTGAACTGGACACCTCCAATGCGAGCGCTGGTGTCAAGAATACCACTAGGCAATATTCGCTGACTTCTGCTCCGTGTTCTGTACGGCACGTGTGCAAGAAACAATGCTGGCAGTAGGCAGCACGCGCAGGTACACGCACCAAATTTTAAAGCAAGCTAGCAAGAGTAAGAAAAAGCAAAGGAAACAATAAGCCAGCTGACGTCACAAAACTCCGGAAAAGTAAAAATCACTTGTTAGTATACATCCCTAATTTCAGTGAGAAGTGAACTTTTTTGTGCGCATATCAAGCATGCAACATTTGTAGCATTTTGCATTTTAAATTGCATTTGCAAGCTACTTAGCCTAATTGTATACACGCACATTTGTTGATCTTTACGGTCAGATGATCATTCTTGTGGTTCTTACGGGCACCGCTTGCCGAGGCCACATTTGCGGATGTGGGGGCACTAGGAAAATAAGAATGAATGATCCAAAGATGCAGTATTTTTTTTTCGGCATAATTTGCCCATCTCGTGTTTAATTTTGCCAGCGATAAGAATTTAGCACGAAATTTGTAGTTAACGCTTCTCAAAAATAGATCATAGATACCTGCCGTCACGAAACATGGGCGTATGAAGATCTTCCTTTGACCAGCAGGATCCGGAACATTAAAAAACAAGCGTTCTTTGCATAGGTTTGCACGTTTCCAAGGAACTGCCCTATTTGGGACAAATGTAGCTTAACCCACCTACAAGCCCCGAACCGTGCCGATCTGCATGTGGGCGTCACACGACGAAGCACTCTGGCATCCTAGGCTTTACGTATCCCGGTCACGAAATCCGGAGGGCATCGTAGAGACACGACCAAGTGTAGACCGGCGCGGTTCGGGGCTTGGATGGAGACTCAGGTACTTTTGTCACCGATGTACTTTGTCGCTTGTGTGTGTTACTGTGTTCTTGCTTGGTCCTTCTTTTTTGTTGGCGCATTTTTAAAATATGAACGATTCAGACCAACTTGCCCGCCAGAAGATACTTTTGTACTTTGTCCCCGTGTGGAGTGGTGTACTCCACGCGGCAGGACCTGGAGCAACGGAAAACTGCGTTGCAACGCCATCTACAGGAGGAATCTGGGATCGACACAGCCAATGCAGTACCTTTATTATCAGCAGGCTTGTCGCTTGGCTCGTTTCAATGTTTTGTGCTTAAGCTCGCCAAAATGCCGCAGTTTACCGTTTCGCAAGCTCCCGCCGCGTGGAGTATGCCACTTTTGTCCCCAATAGTACATCAAGTACCGGATTTTAAAATAATTTCCGTCATGGGCTTGAACGCTCACCAAATAAAGCAGCTGACACACGAAAGTGAATGGTGTGGTATCAGGTCACAATCGGAGGACAAATTGTTACAAACGCACCACACGACAAATTCTCAGGTTTCACGATAGACCGTGACCTGTCCCGGACGAAGGACATTTCGTTGCTCAAGAAAAAGCTCGACAGCTTTGCACGGACTGGGCTGTGTATGGCAGAGAAATCCCGAGGTAGCTCTGAGCGATCTTTACTTCACGTGCACCAGACGCTGGTAGTCGGTACTTCTCAGATACAGTGCACCCGTTCTCTCGGGTGTCACACAATCAGGCCTGCGTGCGCTTGAAAGGGCGCAGGGTCGTGGTTTAAGAGTCTGCTCGGGTTTGCCACCCGAAACCTCTACATGGGGCACATTTTACGAGGCCTGCGCATGCCCAGCACGAATTTATTTTCAACAGGAGCCACTTCGTACGCATTTCCACATACCTACATACCTACCTTAGAGTCACGAAGATCTATAGCACGACTTAATTTTCTTTTCATGATGTATCATAAGTCACTGCAATTCAACGGATGGCCGTACATTCAACCATACCTGCCACGCGCATCAAGACACCCTCACGCTCACAATTTGCTGCCTTTCCACACACACACTAATTTCTTTAAAAATTCATTTTTTCCTCGTACAGTTAGTCAGTGGAACGATCTGCAGGCTGAAATTTTTTCCACTGGCAATTTTGACCAGGCGCTATTTATGTATTTTGTAACGTAATATTTTTTCTGTGTCATTTTCCCGTCTTTTCATTTAGTTGAGTTTTTTATGTGTCTTTTGTGCGCAGAAGCGCATGCAAGTGCATTTTGTTCTGATTATGCGAAGGTCGTTATTGTGCAAAATTGAAATGCGAACTTGCTCATTTTTGTTCACTTTTTGCTTCTCCCCCCCATGTCAAACACAAGAGAATAACTTATCACTTGACATTAATGAAATGAAAATGTTGTACACATGCCCACCTGCTTGGTCTCTTTGAGATCGCAGTACTTGTAAATAAAATAAATAAAATTTGGGACATTCGACCAGGCATCGTCACCTCCCCTTGACAAATATTAGTGTTGTGTGTCCACATTCAGTCGTTTCCAAAGCCATCTGGGAGCAGTGCAATGCGGTGCCTTCGAACTACATGCCACGCCAGATTTCAGAGGTGCCACTTTGGGCAGTACCGAAACCGTACATACCTACGATCATTCCAGGGATAACAAAGAAGACGCACATCCCAACAGTCAGTCTGATACAGCTGGCGCTGTCATACATTGCATCTATCTATGGTGACTCGCAAAATGTTTTTTTGTGGACGGACCCATGACGACCACTTCTTCGGTTGCAGCGGTGATAGTGCCAGGAAATGTCTTATGTAACCGTTTCGGGCTAATGCATAAAACGTCGTCGACGGGAGCCGAATTGGAGCCATACGAGAAGCCGTCGGTTATATTGGTCTCCAGCCAGCACACCTATGGACGATATTCTGCGACTCGAGATCGGCATTACAGGCCATACAAACTTATCTTAAAACAAGGACAGGTGGCCCGCTGGTTGAAGAGACTGGGCTTTTTTTTTTAGCTAAGGTCTTGCACTGCAGCTATATCATAAAGCTTCAGTGGATACCGAGCCACTGAGGCATCGCGGGAAACGAGCGTGCTGATGCCGAGGCTCGGCTAGCACATGATGATGGCGCCTTCATTGAAATAGCCTTTTCCAGGTCAGACATCGAAGCCTTGCTGGCTCATTTCATGCAAGCCGCAATGCAGTTGCACTGGAACGATTCGAGCCGTCGACAGGACCGCATATGTTCTAAGCTTGAGGCCGGCTAACTATTTCATCTTCCATCTACGGTAATGCGACGTCAAGGGTCTTTATTCCACAGGTTACAGCTTGGCGTTGCCTACACTAAACACTACCTTGAGAAGATTGCAATGGAAACTAACTCAAAAACTGCCTACACTGCCACACTCCAGAGACTATTGGGCACGTTCTCTGCGTGTGCCCGAAATACATTGGTGAGAGGAGAACATTGGAAGCGACCGCGAGACAACTGGACTCTCGCCCTCTCTCTGATGAAACTTCTAGGCGCAGGGCGGAATGTGCTGAGTGTTGGTGTGTTACGAAGGCCGTGCACAATTTTTATGTGAAAGAGGCCTAGAGTTTACGCAGTTTACACGGGTTAGTTGATTTCCGGTCTGACATGTGTGAGAGTACACATTTGTGTTTTCATGTAGCCCCTACTCCAATATGTGTTAATGTCATGCGTCGGTATGTGCTCAAGACATGAATTTCACTTGCGTCTACTCACCGCAATGCGAATACCAGCCAGTGTGTGCGTGTGTGGACATCCTCCATGAAATTCATAGCATTATGGAATCGCACTTTACCTCTCCTCCCCTTCCATTTCACCAGTGGGGAGTAGCCGGCCAGGGCCACGTTACCAACGGCCCACCTCTCCTCCCTTTCCTCTTCTTAATATTCCTTTCTCTCTCTCTCTCCTTCTATTATTAGATCACAATGTATCAAGTGCCAAGAAAGAACCGCTTAAGAGCGTTGGCAGCTCTGACAAGCCAAATGCAATTAATAAAGATAGCAAATATTAACTTGTGTAGTCGTACGAAACAACACACAGGGTAAGACGAGGACGACAAACTGAGCGCTGAACTCAACTTTGTCTAAAAATGTCCGATCCTTTGCAGACATTACCGCGACAAGCGTCAACCACGCCTAAAGATCTGCCCACGTGTCCACTGAGGTAGATAGGAGCACCAACGCCGCTACATCGGAGAGAGCTTGGGGGGGGGGGGGGGGGAAGTGTTGCCGGTGGGGACGCTTCCTTTCCCTTAGTTTGCAAATGCACGCATGCGTTGTGGCATGCATCGCGGTTGCCTCCTGCGTGGCGCTGCCTTGGCACCATCATTTGTGTCGCTGCGTGTGTTCCCTCCTTCTTCCTACAACATAGACCTCACTTGCCGCGTTGTGCGGTTTCCCAGTGCAAACCTGTTTCGCGTCTGTTCTTTCACTTTTTTCTCGTGTGTTCCATCGACAGTGTTGTAGCGAGTATTAATGCTGCAGCAAGAAAAGGGAAAGGTATGTCGGGTTCAACGCCCGGCATTTGCGGATGAGCTAAGAGAGAGAGGGCACGGGGGGGGGGGGGGGGGCTTTGGAATAATTCCGGCCGCCTTATCTCGCACTACACCTTGATACTGTGCATATCTATAAAACTTCAGAAACTCAGCTTGATAGATGCAGCATCTGTGAGGGAACGGCGCTCCACTGCAGAGCGAACAACTTTCCTTTGTGATATACTGGTTTACACTCAACGACAGAAGAATTCGTCGTCTACTCTTCATGATCATAGGACCAAAATTATAACATTGCACAGTGTGCGCTTCTCACGCATTCCGTGCCGACTAAGTAGAGTGCACCTCGTGGGTTCGCTTGTCGTCTGCGTGCCCCTGCTGTGATCACGGGTGCAGTCCGACCCCGTAACGACACGGGCGGAGCGCAGACAACCCAGCATCAACCAAGATTAGCGGGCTGCATCCTTCTTTGAACTTTTGTGTTTTGGGGATGCTTGCAACGTACGCAATGCCAGTAGCAAATGAAGCGCGATAAAAGGAACCAGAATGCGAACACAGAAACAAAACAAAAACAAACTAGGGGCTGGAGGAGAAATAAAAGCGAGGTTTTTTAATACGTCTAAAGCACAGTCGTCACCACCCATCACATCCAGTCTCTGGAATCAGCAATGGTCACGGCAAGAAGCCGACGTGTCGCGAAACTGCCAAGTCCCCTGCCAATGTGCCTGGGGCTGTAGCCCAGCAGCTCTTGAGCGGGAGTACTGACAGATGGCGCCACATGCGCGCGCTGCGGGAGTGCGCATCAGACTCGATCGACGCCGATACGCCGAAGACGTATGTCGCGATGGCTGCGATGTAAAGTCTAGAATAAACCCACTTAGTTGAAATTTGCCTTGCCCTAACAGCGCGGACGCGATAACTTCTAAATGAAATTAGCGATACATTCTAAAAAGGGCATTTTACTTCATCCAATTTTTCCCTATGCAGATGTTTGCTAACTTTTTTTCCGCGGCTTTTTCGCCCCAGGTCCACCGCTCTTAAAATTCGTTGCTGCACCAGCATATGCTAACTTTGCTAGCATTGTTTCTTGCACCCTCCAGAACACGCAGCAGAAGGCAAAGAAGATTTCCTCGTGGGACGCGTGCCGCACCCGCTTTCCTGTTCCAGCTGTTCGATTCAGCCCAAAGGCCTTTTCGTAGTAGAGACGTGGCAACCTCACGCAGCACGCGTATGCCGCTGTTCCTTCAATGCACGGCCCGCAGCATAGGTGCCGCGGAGCATGTTCCTGCTTGCCGCTTGGATTTCTGGCCGGCTCTACACAAGGCGTGCGATTCTACAACGTCAAGGGCGGCCACACTACGACCAGCTGGCCGTCTTCACCTTTCCTGCCCCCGGTCTCCGAGCCCTTGTAAAGACGTTCCCTGCTCCAGTTCCGTGACCGCACTCGCTGGGGCTCTCGTCTCTGGTTGCGGGAGTTTGCAAGGGTCACGAATGCCGCGGGAAGCACCTGCACGGGAGAGCATCCTGCCCGGCAGAACCGCTAGCCGACTGCCCAGCGACCACCACGGTGATGTATTTTCGATGCTGCTTTGATGCGTTCCCGCTAGTGCATAACGTGGCCAAGGCAGCTGTACACATCCCGTACTTCGCAATACGCCGCGTTTCTACCTGCTGCGGTGCCTCCGCGGCTGCTGCTGATTCACTGCTCCTGATTCTTCTTCTGCTGCTGCTGCTGATTCCCTAGCCGCGGCTTCGAAGCTAGCGGCGCCGGGCGTATGTCGATGGCGGCGAACTGCAAAAACGTCGGTGCGATGCCAAAGCCCGTTAAAGAATCCCAGGTGATCTAAATTAGCCCGGAGGCCTCACCAATACGGGGTCCATCACTGCCCATGTGTCGCTTCAGAAAGTTAAATTCCACGTACCATACCGCATTTCTGAACATGTCCCATGTTGCAACCTAGCCCAACACGGCGCTGCCAGGTTGCACGTTTGACTTTTAGCCAGCAGTGATATAAAAAAACGGCCTTGTGTGAAGGGCATCATACAAAGCACTACGGACTGCGTGAGTACTAACACAAGGGTTCCACCTGATTGACAAGTAGCTGCTGCTTTTTTAACTGAGAAGATATCGTCGATAAACACAGGCAGGTGGTCATAGAGATACGAAATTTTTTCTAGGACGCGATGCTTTTCTCTTATGTTAAGAGCACTCTGTTGGACCCTGTGCTGTACAGTTTTCAATGCACGCATCGCCTGTTAACCTGTCTCTTGCAGCCAACGACCACTGCCTGGCCCGCAGACTGTTCTGGAGGAAAAAATTCGCTTTTGCGCTTCATGCATCTCCATATGGGCTGCGGTGGCTACGGTGGTGCCGACGTCGTTTGGGCCGATCGCCACCGCCAAACACTGGGTGGCTGCGCAGCAGCCTTGCGGCGTTTGCCGCATGCTTCCAGGCTGTGGTCTTTCCGTCTGCTGCTGCAGTCCGGCCGGTGCGAATGCGTGAGTAATGTTTGAAGGGCGACTACGTTCTGCGTCTGCTTTTTTTTTTCTTTTAACCGATGTTTTCACACAGCTCACTACGTACAGTTATAAGCAATTTGAATAGCACAGGCATGTTGCCGCTCGGCGCGAGGGAAACTGGCGAAAACTTCAAGATTCGCCACCTCAATGAACCAGGGCGGCTGAGTGTCCTACAGGGGCGTTCAGCTCACGCGCGCATTTTCAAATGCAGCTGGCTAAGCCACGAGGCTGGAAAGTGCCAGCAGGTTATATAGAAATTGATCTCAGTCAATTCCTTTGGTATTTCTTACGGCTTTGCCCGAGATTTGTCGTGATATTTGACGCTTTTGTAGTGCATATATTTGGGGCAACTCCCAAAGTTTCTATGTAACCGTATGGGTGCGATCAGGTTGATGGTGTGGAGCAATTAGTCCCTAACTGAAATCTACGCTATGTTGGGGGTTGCCACTAATAATGTTAGGGTTTCGCGCTGTTCCGGTTTCGACTTGTTGTTCAATTTGGTCGCGTCTTACCATATCTCCTAGCCGTCTTTGTGAGCTTCGTTAGCAGAGCGGCTGGCCTGGACAGGCGGTGATCCCGCGTTCGATCCCCAAACGCGGACAAAATTTTCTTCAACTCCGAAGCTACTAAGAAATCTGTGCTGCGTTCCGTTGTAATCATATGGCTGTACTCGTGTGGCTGTCAATGCGTAATTACTCCCTAATTGGTCACGTACTCTTTTGCACACTAGATTAGGTAGTTAAGCAAGCTGTTATCTAAGATATGAAAATGAGTTCCAGACAAGCAAATCGATTTATCAAAACGAATAAGGATTAATGTTCCGCTTTTTCACAGCCGTCTTAATGCGTCGTGAACCCCTACGCATGTTGCGATTCCTGAGGGAGAGATTTTACAACTTCATATAGAAAGGCCGGACCTCTATCACCCAGCAACTCTTTGGGAGCACCATGGCGAAGAATGATGCGATGGGGGATGAAGGATGCAATGTCGTGGGCTGTACGAGATGGTAAAGGCAACGTTTCGGCGTAGCGGGTAAGGTGATCGATGGCAACGAGGATCCAGCGGTTGCCGGCTGATGTGGTAGGAAAGGGACCGAAGTGGTCAATGCCAACACGCTCGAAGGGCCGCGGTGGACATGGGAGCGGTTGCAGAGGAGCGGCGGGTCGGCGAGGTGGGTTTTTTTGGTAATGGCATGCGGTGCAGGACTGAACGAACTTGCGAGCATAACAACACATCCCACGCCAGTAGTACCGATGTCGTACACGGGTGAAGGTCTTCAGGAAGCCGGCATGGGCACACTGGGGATCATCGCGGTAGGAGAACAAATGAAGGAGCGCAGATTGGTCGGAATTACAAGTAGCTACTTGGGACCATCCGGATGGCAGCTCCGGCAGTGAAGAAGCTCGTCTGTGATGGTGTAATCATGGGACTGATGACGGTGAGCACGGCAAGGAGGTCGATACGATTCGCCAGGTAAGAAATCCAAGAGGCTAGTGATCCAAGGGTCTCTCCGTTGCTCGGAAGTCATATCAGCGGACTTAAATGTTAAAGAATGCAGGGCGGATATACAATGCACGACCTCAGACGGCTGAGGAGAACGTGAGAGGGCATCAGCATCGGCATGTTTACAGCCGGAACGATAGAGAACGTGAATGTTGTACTCGCAGAGCCCAGCGCGCCAGTCGAACAGAGGAATCTTTCAAAGAGGGCAACCAGCAGAGGGCGTGGTGATCGCTGACAACGTCAAAAGGGCGCCCGTGTAAGTAAGGGCGGAATTTGACGATCGCCCAAAGGATGGATAAACACTCCTCTTCGGTGACAGAATAGTTGGCTTCAGCTTTTTCCAGTGTTCGGCTGGCGTAAGCGAGAACATATGTATTCGTCGAAGCCAGGCTTGCGCTGCGCGGGTACAGGACCGAGGCCGGCGCCTCTGGAATCGGTGTAGAGTTGCGTCGGAAAACGAGGGTCTAAATGACACAGAATTGGCGCAGTGGTGTCGTAAAGGCTTCATCACAGGCTGGCGACCGGGCCGAAAGGTTGTGGCCGGAAAAGAACTTGGTCAGAGGGTCGATGACAGTGGCGAGGTTGTGGACAAAGCGGCGGAAGTAGGCGGAGAGGCAGACGAAGCTGCGGAGGTCTTTTACAGAAGTGGGTTTCGGAAATTCTGATGCAGCTCGCAACGCCCGGGTTCGGGAGAACGCCATCCTTGGACACGACATGTCGGAGAATGATGAGCTGGCGACCTCCGAAGCGGAACTTTTTCAAATTGATTTGGAGGCCAGCGTTAGTCAGGCAGGTAGTCTCAAGGCACTGGACGTGAGACGAAAAATCCAGGGAAAAGATAAACACGGCATCGAGGTAACAAAGGCATGTGTGCCATTTAAGCCCACGGTGTAGATTGTCCATCATGTGCTCGAATGTGGCGGGGGCAGTGCAGAGCCCGAAGGGCATGCCATCAAATTCATAGAGCCCGTCGGGTGTGACGAATGCAGTTTTTGGACGAACGGCCTCTGCCATCGGCACCTGGCAGAAACCAGAGCGCAAATCCAATGAAGAGAACTCAGCGCCCTGCAGGCAGTCGAGGGCGTCGAGATACGAGAGATAGGGTAAACGTCCTTGCGTGTAATCTGTTCAGACGACGGTAGTCGACGCAGAACCGCATGGAACCTTTTTTTTTCTTGACCAGGACCACCGGCGATGCCCACGGGCTGTACGAGGGCTGTATCACGTGGCGGTTGAGCATGTCGGTCACCTGTTCGTCAATGATGCGGCGCTCAGCGGCTGACACGCCGTACGGACGTTGGCGTAAAGGGGCATGGGGGCCAGTTTCAATACAGTGGGTAACGGTGGTTGCGCGGCTCAATGAAGTTTGCTGGTAGTAAAACGAACCTGCAAAACGGTGCAGGACTGCTACAAGTTGGGCTCCTTGGTTAGACGTTAGGGTCGCGTCGACGGAACGGTGGAAAACATCGAGAGGAGACAGATTGGCGATGGGAACAGGTGTAAAGGCGGTGACGTGAAGGCCGGCTGTGCCATCAACGAGGGGGTATGCTGGGGCGCGATCGAGCAAGGCAACACTACCAAGCGATTGGCCATGGAGTAATGAGGGAGGGCAGGAGAACGTATTGGACACATACATAGCGCTTGAGCCACAAATAATTGTAAGCACTGCATGAGGCAGCAAAACAGGTTTCTGGTTAGCGCATCGTAAAGGGGGCGTATAAGTGACAGTTGTGTCGCAGAGAGCAGCACAAGAAAGAGGCACGAGCACTGTGCAGACAGGCGGAACGTCTGTGTCTTCTGAGACGACCACAGTAGCGGCAGCAGCACCGTGTACGTCCAAGGGAGCGTCACTGAAGGGCGATAACACAAGCTGATCACGGGTGCAGTCAATAACGGCGTGATGTGTGGAAATGAAGTCCCAAATAAGGATGACGTCTTGAGATGAGCGGTCGAGGACGATGAATTTTATTGTGTAGGGGACGTTCTCGATAAGCAGGCGGGCGGTGCGGGCGGCTAATGGTCGAATGTCCTGAGCGCTGGCGGTGCGGAGAGGAACGGCAGGAAGACGCGTCGTCACTTTTTTGAGTCTGCGACGGAGGGTGTAACTAAGAACGGAAAGGGCTGCGCCAGTGTGAACAAGTGCTTCGACGGCGACTCTCTCAACGAACACGGTGATAATGTTGGCAGGCACGCAAACAGGTTTTGAGCGAGCCGCTGGCGGCGCAGTTCTTGCCTCCGAAACTGCGGCCGTTAGTTTTCCGCGTGCATGGCTGGTTGGCGGCGGCGCGTCGGATAACGGGATCGTCGGCCAGGAGACGGCGAATGGTGAGAGCGGAAATTTTAACTGGGAGACGAGAAATCCGGAGGCGGCTCATTTCAAGCAGGCGAGGAGGGCGGCGGAAGATCCTACGGCGGCTCACGGCTATAACTGCACGGACGATGGACGCGACTGCGGCACAAACGAGCCACGTGGCCAGCGACTCCACAGGCGTAGCAAATAGGGCGGTTGTATTGCGTGCGCCAGGGGTTGAGAGGATGAGGCTGAGTTCGTGGGCGGGCAAACGGACGATCAGTCGGAGTTTTAGGTCGCTGGGGTTCTAACAGGTGGTGAGGACGCCTGTACTCTTACACAAATTTCTACCCAGTTTTAATTAAATACTTATTGAGTCTCGGCAATGAATTGTATTGTGGTTTAATTGAGAGCTTATACACTTTTTTTGTTGAGTTTCAATTTAAAATTGGCCACCGTATTCCAACTGGCTGTTTATTAACTTAACTCGATAGATCCAAATTGAGATTTTAGTTACTGGCAATACATATTTAACTGACTGTTTATAAACCTGCAGTTCACATTTAATTTCATGTCAATTAACACTGAATTCATATTAAGTTAACATTTAATTGCCAGTTTATTATGAATTCTTTTGCGGTTTAATTGACAGTTTGTAGATTTTTTTGTGTTGAGTTTCTATTTAAAATTGGCCACCGTATTACAATTGGCAGTTTATTAATTTAACTCAGTAGATCTAAATTGAGATTTTATTGACTGGCAATACATATTTAACTGACTGTTAATAAACCTGCAGTTCACTTTTAATTGCCAGTTTATTACTTGGCATTTTTATTTAATTGGCATGCAGTTCACATTTAATTGACTGTTTATTAAAAGATCTAAATACATCCAGTCGAAAGTTTACTGGTTGTTTATTACCTTGCCACAGTGTTCCGAGCTACATAGTGCATCCGCTAAGTGCGTGTAGTGATCTCAAAAACCACAACACTGCGATACACTCGCACAAAAAAAAATTGGCGAATTACCCTTCCTGGTGTTACCAGACCAGGGTTTCAGAAATGGGTTCTGTGAAATGGCATAGTGTGTTCTCATCTGGTGTGACCCAGCCGGCTGATACCAGCTCTTGTGTGCTTTGGTTTATTGTTTCCTGGTGCGGTTGGTGTAGCATTCCGGGATGATAATGTCAAAGGAAGGGTGAAGCATCCAGAAACAAATTTGTTACCTAACATGTGTTCATAGTGATGCTCAATGTTTGGACATACTATCGTGAGCAAAATTAAGAAACCAATGCAAGTGTATGCTGAAACGTGCCATATTGCATATGGGCATCGGTCTCGACAACAGGATTGCTTCGTCAGGCGGCGCCCGCATGCAGTTTGGTAAAATTCGGCAAGAACTCACAGGGGTCTCTCAAATTTGAGCATGGTAGTATGTACGTAGCAGCATGCAAACAATTATTACATGATTCATGTTCTTGACAAGCACGAAGAGCAAGAACGTATTGAAAGAACAAAAAAAAAAACGCTCACATTTGCCTAAGAGCAACCTTAGCTTTATTAGTAGACAAAAGCAGCGAATGAGTCACACTGGAGGCCCCCTCGCGTCATAGCGTGCATCTTTTCCGAGAAAGTCGAATATCTTTCATTGCCTTGATGGCAGCTTGAATCCATTTGTGTGTAGCGACAGTGCCTGAAGATTAAGGGAGAAAAATTATATATTTATTATGATATACACTGCTATAATGATGTCATTGCAAAGACAACTAGCAAATGCCGCTATTTGCATTAAAGGAGGATGGCTAATCTGACAGCACCCATGAATGCCAAAACTGAATCAGAATCCCTTAGGCTTCAACACTTTTAAAATACCGAGCTTCACAGCACACGGCTGCCAAATACCAACAGCGTTGTTTCTAAAGCATGACAGCTGAGAATTGATGAAAAGTTGTTAATTCCTGACTAGTTTTTCTTCTCATGCACTGCCCATTGCTCTCAGAACCTCGCCATTTAAGCTGTTTATACTGTACCTCACATGAGCTACAAACAATGCCCATCAATTAACCTCTTGTACACAAACCTTCATGATGACATACCTACAGTGAATTGGTCACTAGCTTCCATCCCGTACATTTGTTATTATCCTTTGTTTTGTGCTTCCTAATAAATCACTAACAAATCCTAAGTTGCAATTCTCGAATACATTGACGGAGTGAATATATACATCTGTGCTAAATCCAGCTAAAACCAGTAATCACCTGTGAGTGCATCCATTTTCACTTGCCTGAGTGCCTTCTGTAGAGCCTTTTCCTTGCCGTCCAATATCCTTCTCCTGAGCAGTTGCCGATGAAGCTGCGCTGTACCACTGCTTCTCTTCTCCACACAGTTGTGGTGGCCCGCTTCAGAAATACTGCATCCTTCTGGATTCCATCCAGAGTTTGTACACAGCCTTTTCAATCTCAAAACAATAAATGAATGCACCTGCAGGACACAGAACACAGGAATAAAATTTCTATGTTATATTCACAGCCAGGAATGAAACGTTAATTGCGGTTTTAACGTCAAAGCGACTCAGGCTTTGAGGAACACCGCAGAGAAGGGCTCCGGAAATTTTGGCCACCTCGGGTTCTTTAACGTGCACAGACATCGCACAGTACACGGGCCTCTAGATTTCGCCTTCATCGACATTACACCGGCGCTGCCAAGATCGAATTGCATTTGTTGATTGCATAGTGTCATATGGTACTATGCTTTCTGCCTGCCATACCTGACTGGCAGGCTGATGATCATGAGAAATGCAAAGCGCCGCGTCACGACGAAACAGCGAACGTTGCGAAAATCGTCTTCGTCCGCTTTCCGTCACCAGGAACCACTGAGATCGTACCCGCCCCCACACATGCAGAGCAGGTGCCAAAACTAACCCAGGGGGGAGAGTAAGAAAGGAGGATAGGAAAGGCTGATGGACAGTCGGATGGGCAGTATTCGTTAGGCATTGTAAAAATACAGGTGGCGCTGCTACCACGGCACCAGACGCATAGAACAATGCTCATATAATGCTGACCTGTAAGAAGGGTGTCGGACATGAAAAATTATACCACAACGAGCTCCAATTTCCTGGCGTAATCGTTCCTAAAATAAGAACAATAAAGAGCTTATATCAAATAGGGGAAGACGAAAAGGTTCTCTAACTTAGGCAACGGACCCGACAATGCCAGAAGGGAATTCGACTGAGATGTACATTGTAATCTACTTAGGCAGGAAGCCGAACCCGTAACTGGGAAATAAAGCAAAGCGGAAAGCACTCGCTCCCTTCGAGTAAGCGAGAGTGCCCTTCATAGATAGTACAGGCATGGAGACACGGAGCGCCCTACCTGCTGCGCAGTCAGCTCTTCAGGTCGAGCGCTGCAGGGAGCTAAGGCTTGGCGTAAGCGTCACGGCTTGGGTGTTGTATTGAAGAAGGAACGACCATTCGTGGCATTGGTTCAAGCTGCAGAAAAGAAAAATTATTGAATACAAAGAAGCCCTGCTTCACCTAAATTACATGAACAACCACTGCTTCTACTGATGGTCGGGCGCACTTCAATGGCCTTTAGCAAACACGCAACTTCATTACCTCGCTTCTTTCTCAATAATAAGCCGCACATTGCAGTAACGTGGTGTGAAAGTGGGAACCCGTTTCAAGAGGTAAAATGGCATAGATTAAGCGTCGGTTTAAAAAGCTTTTCACGTGAAGTAATGTCATTCATTGCGGTGATACATGGGTTTTTGGTTTTTCCAGTCTCGTCAATAAGATCGCTGTACTGTTTTCTTTTAATTTTTTTTCGATCTCTAGATTCCTCTATAGGTCAAGAACGTATACAAATTTTGTGGATGTTCCTGCACATGCCACCTATTGCCAGCATTGTTTCTTGCCCACGCGCCAGGAAGGACAGGGAGTAGAAGGCAAAGAAGAATACCTCGTGGTGTTCGTTGCATGCGCTCTCCTATTCCGGTTGTTCGATTCATCCAAAAAAAAAAACCTTTCGTCAATGAGACGTGGCCATATTGTACTCCTGGGCCGCTGGTCGTTCGTTCAAGCCATGGCTCGCGAACCCGGCACCGCTGAACAAGCTCCTCATTGCAACGGGAATGGCTGGGCGTCGCTGAACACGGAGCCGGACACTGCAAAGGCAGGGGTGGTCACACAACGACCAGCGCGGTAACTTGATCTTAGCGGTGGGCCTTCTCCGAGCTCGTCCAGCGCCTGTCCTGTGTCCGTTTACGCATCTGGAAACAACGGGCACAAAGCGCTGGTGACGGCAGGCACCACCCTGCTCCAGAACAAGGACCGCGGATGTCGTGAGTTGTCCTGACTTTGGGAATGTACCCGTCCTTGCATAGGCAACTGACTTTGGGAGTGTACCCATCCCTGCATAGGGAATAGTCGACAACCCGCCCACCGCCACGGCGTTTTTTTTTTTTCCCCATACGCTTGTTCACAGACTTTAGCTTATAGATGCCGTCACATATAGTGGTGAGCCGTGAATAGACTGCGTATTCGCTTCGCTTCGGTTGCACATTTGCCCTTGAAACAATGGTCCTATATAAAAATGCCGGCCGAGCGCGAAAACAATTGCCTGAAACTCTACTACTTGAGTCCCCATTATTTAATATTGCAATTCACCAACCGGTGCCGTTTACGTAAAGAGCATGCCGTTGCGGCTCGCTCACACTTTGAATTCGACGTGAAAAGCAAGCAAATTCTTTACGCTGCGGCGAACTTTCGAAGGTAAAACCTGCATGAAAGGCCTATTACTACGGAACAGTTGCTGTCGGCGAAAAAGCTCGTTGCATGCCGCTAATAAATATGAATCTCAGAACGAGGTTTCAGTGGATCGTTTTCACCGTAACTATCCGTCGAGACACCGCACTCACACAGGCGTCGCCTGAGCACTGAATGTGAGCGCCGGATGATTTTGGCGTGGCGATCTTCGCTCCTTCTTGACCCCGAGCGGCCATGTGTTGGCGTTATATTAGTCTGTTCACTGCAGAGTTTCCAATACGGGTTTTATCTTATCTTTCAAGGCGATAGTGTTAAAATTTTCCTGATGCAGAAAATACGGCGTCGTCATCGTCGACGCCATAGGTGTTGTGGCGGAGAAGAAACCTACGTTGGCTACCTTGGTAACGTGATTTCATAGCGTCGTCACAATCTGCACACCGGTTTGTGAGCAGACTGTACACCGTAGCAGGTGACAGTTAAATTAATGATTGGCCGCGAGAAGTTGCTCTGGACGAGCAGCCTGGGTGGAACAGGCCCCACCAGTGGCAGCACCTGCCATCGCAGGGCATTGAAGCATCGCTTAATCACTGCACTACTCCGCCAAGAGTGATTTGGGGACTCGCAGTGATCTTTGAGTGTAAAGTAGAGAATGCAGTTCCCCATAAGCAATTCCGCATTTATGTCATTAAGGCGGATCTGAGGGGTTTCCTCCAATTTTTCAAAATTTTAGCTGGAAAGCACTCCTTCAGACGTACCCACCTCGAGCAAGAATCTTGTGTTGTGCGATCAAATTAACTTGGGTAAGCTCAGGAAATATCGGTGCAGCGCCACGCCAGCTGTAGCCAATGGAAGGAGCGCGTGGCACCAGCTGCTTCTAGAGTGGAGAGAGGACGATGAATATCAAGAAACGCGGTTGTGTGTACAGCCGCCGTGATTTTTAATAATATAGCGCGAGCGGCGACCCAACTGCTGGTCACCGCCTTATAATGGCGATAAGCGTGCGACAAGGCGAGAGTTGGCGCACGCGCACGAAGGCAGAGCGTCGTCTGCTACGCTGTTCCGAGCACTAGGACACACGCCGTGCCGCAATATCAGTTCGCAAGATGCCGCCAAGCCGTAGAGCGCATGCGCATGATTAATAAGTGGTTCTGCATGAGACGTAATTTCTTTCTCTCTTTTTTTTTTTGCCTATTACGGGAGGCCAGCCTGGCGATGAAAAGTTATGATAAGAAAAAATAAAAGGAAAGAAATTCGCACATATTAATCGCATGCACTCTATGGCTTGGCGGGATCTTGCGAAATGATATTGTGGCAGTGTCCTCGTGCTCGGAACAGCGTAGCAGACAACGCTCTGCCTTCGTGCGCGCGCGCGAACTCTCACCTTGTTGCACGCTTATCGCCATTATAAGGCGCTGACCAGCAGTTCGGTCGACGATCACGCTATATCATTAAAAATCAGGGCGGCTGTACATGCTGGTACCAGACAGATAGAGCAGATTTACAATGAACGCACGCTCTCGCATGTCTACTAGGTTTAACTGCGTTAAAGGTTACCTGAAAAGGGGTCTTTGAGGTTGGCTATAAAATGCTTGCATTATGTACAATACAGGCTACCGAGCATTCATGCCGCATGCATAACCTCAAAGGCGAGCCGATAATCTATGATTCATTTCTAATAACTTCAGCTTCCGCGCCTCGCGACTACCAGCGGTTTCTGGTTTTTGCCCCAAGCCACACGCAACGCGTCATGCAGCGCTCGTTACGTCAGCAGCGCACTCCTGTGGTCGTGGTACGCTGAACGCACTTGATGAACTATGTGATATACTAAACAGCTGCATTGAAGAAAATGAATTTGCCTGTGCTTTATTTTTGGATGTGTCCAAGGCGTTTGACACGGTGAATCATGTTGTGTTGTCAGACAAACTCCACAATTATGGGTTTAAGGGTCCTTTTCTGTCTCTTCTTGTTCACTATCTTTCCAATCGTTCACAGCTCGTTGCATTAGGTAAATTTAGAAGTGGCCTGCTGCAGATGAAATCCGGCGTTCCTCAAGGGTCTATACTTGCACCTATTTTGTTTAATTTATATGTCAATGACTTGAGCTCTGTCTGCAAACTACGCCGTGTTTTTCAATATGCTGATGAAACACTCTTAGTTGCTAGACATAATGACTTTAAGAGAGCATTATCTCTAATCCAACACGACAGCGAGCTACTTATGGAATGGTTCAGCAATAACTTAATAATAACAATAAAAAAACTCAATTAGTAATTTTTCACAATTATTTAAAGAGAATTCCTAATGATTTGTCTCTTCGTTTGCACACACCAAATTGTGCCCCGTGCAAATGCCCTTCAATCATACCTGTGTCAACGGTGAAATATTTAGGTGTATTCTTTGATTCCGACATGTCTTGGAATACTCATTTGTCGTTCGTTTGTTCCCAGCTTCGCAAAATTGCCTGTTTGCTGCACTCTATAAAGTCCCTTTGCCCAATGTATGTACGCAGGCAAATTATATACGCCTTAGCCTACAGTGTGTTACGTCATAGTATTTGCTGATTTTATTTCTGCTCCGCCTTTTGGCGAAAGAAGGTTAATAGCATACTGAAATCTATCCTCAAATCAGTTTTATATGGTAAGGCACGAAATGAAGGTAGTAGTGTTTTTGATCTGTTACACATGCCTGACTTCTCTCACCTTTTTCCGAATCAGTAGTGTTTAAGAATATCTGGGCAAGCGATTTTTGTACACAATATATTCCGGTCAAAGATCTGAGAACTCGTGATCGTTTTCTCGTCCCTAGAGTCCGAACTCGATACGGCCAGCGTCTGCGAAAACATTATGTTCCTTCTGTGCTCAACCATTATCTAAAGAAATGTTTTCTGCTAACTCCAAAAAAATAGTGAAAGCTTTTCTTCAGAAACTTCGTTGTTAGTTCCAGCACTCTGTTATGATTCTATGATTGTACGTGTTCTTTATTTTTTCGTTTCTTGAATTTTTTACTCCGCTCTTTGAATTTATTTTACTTTTCTTATCCCCGACTTTTTCTTTCTGTTTTTTGGCACTTTGTGTGTTCGGTGCATGAATTGTGTGCCGTCTGCTGCCGGGCGCTGCCACTCAAGCCTTCTAAGGCTTTGGCAGGCCCGCATTTGTATTGGAATCAATAAATAAAAATATTATTATTATTATTATTATTGTCGCCATGCCAAATTCACGCAACCGCCCGAGGGGCTGAGTCAGTGGGGCCGGCGGAGGAGCGCCGTCATTTTAGAGCGCAAAAACAGGCCAGAGTCGATGGAAAGGGGCGAAGATCCAGCAATGCATATTGACTACAGATAGCCCAGCTTCCACAAAACTAATTTAAAAAATTCTTCTTGGAGGATATTTGTGAAGGGCTTCATTTAACATCCTAGGCATCCAGGTACGTTCTTGCACCCCCCCTTTAGAACCCATGTAAAACCGTACCACTTTTTTTTTTGTTGCAGCGACCGACGAAGCTCTGTCCTGGCCTTTTGTCAGGGGTAAGACGCCTGTATTTCGCTCCATGCGTGTCCTTGTGGGCTGTGACAGCGAGCCACCATCATCACCGCTACTTTGGTGCCCTGTGCCGGCACTGTGGGCGCCTCTGGCCACGGTGCTCTCCGTGCTGGCTTGTTCTGGATTGCTGCAGCGATTCTCTGCGCTGCAGTTAGGTGAGTAAAGGTCCATATTCGCTTTTGTTCTGGCGTTCACGTTTAACTGGGACTTGCATGCAGGTCGTCACGAACATATGCAACAGTACGAAAAGGAGCATGAACGCTACTGCTTGCGTTCAGAATTATGGCGATATCTTCGTGTTCAGCTAGAGCAGCTTAATAACTAAACAGAACAGCTGAAGAGCAAGAGAAGGCGTGCAACATGGACTAATATAACCATAAGCATGCTATTTTCATTCTTGTACTAACCAAGTGTATACAGTCAGAACTTGTGATACATCGAGGCATCTACAGATAGCCGCCACAAATAAGCTTTCTTCTGGGTGTAATCCGTGTCAAGTGAAAACTGAGGGATCAGAAGTACTGAAATCGCGTTCCAAGTATCGATTAGGTGACGACCTTTTCCCAACAGGAGGACTCCCACGAATGCTGCAACGACATACCAATGTTGCAAAATTCAGTCCTTAGCATATATAGAAATCAAAGCGCGCTTTTCAGTAGGTCATCAGCTATCCAGTGCAGATGTTTGAGCGGTGCTCTGAGTAGGCCGTGGAGCTAGAGCCAGCTTTTTCCGTTCATCATGAACACAATTACGGAAGAAATGAAAGGTCCCGAAAGCCGTTTCTTATCGTCCTTTCTCTTTACTGATTTGCGTCTTCCCGTTCGATGCCTTTATTCTTACCGAAAGGACCGCCTAGGTTCCGCAACACCTGCCGTAGACAGTTAACTTAGTACTGCGCATTTTTTCCTAGATTTGTTTTGGGGCCAGACATTAGACGAAAAAGCGGCATTCTTCTTCTCAGCCGTTCAGACTACATTGAAAGCCATACTTATGTACTCCAATTGCGAGACGACCGCATTATAAGACTAGGCACCCTCTCTAGAGAAATTCTGAAACATATGGCGACCAGTGAGAATAGCGCACGAGAAAAAAAAATTCGCTGTGGTTTGACCAAATGCCATCTCGAGTGGAATTGCGGAATCAACGGCGCGGCAGTCGCAGTGGGGGCGGCGCCTCTGAGTCACCCGCGTAGCGGAGGAGTCGGCGGTTGCCCAAGCGCCGCAGCTGTGCGCCGTGTGTCGTCACTCCTCCTGGAGAATGCACTACTGGCGCAGCAGCGATGACACCTCTGAGTCACCCACGCAGCAGAGGAGTCAGCGGCGGCTCCGCGCTCCTCTGACGTCAATCGCTCCTCGCGCTTGCGCAGCTGGGGCTCTCCGGGGCTCCGTGAAATCGCTCACACTTAGCGTAGTGTTGCTTTCGCAACAAAAGGCTGCTAGTAAAATCTGCTGCACCCACTGGTCATGTCTAAGCTTTTCCGAATAGAGCATCAAAGCGGAAACGTCTGTATAGCGATGAGGTTTAGCCCTCAACCGTAACTAAAATGAATTGGCAAAGTGGTTTTTGAAGAAAGGAAATGGCGCAGTATCTGTCTCACATATCTCAGTGGACACCTGAACAGACATAGGCGAATGGAGGAAGGTGGGAGTGAAAGATAATGGTACCGTAGTGGAGGTCTCCGGAGTAATTATGAGGATCTTTAACGTGCACTGAAACCGCACAGCACCCGGGCGCCTTTCGCGTTCCGCCTCCATCCAAACTAGGCTGACGCGGTCGGGTTTGGACCCGGGTTCTCCGGCTGGGTAGACGAGCGCCTTAACCACTGAAACACCGCGGCGGGTTCGTAACTACGGTTTTTCATAATACAACATTTTGGGCGAGTTGGTTACCTACATTCATTATTACAGTGCAAAGACGGCACAGTACAAGGAGACACAACAGCGCTGAGGGCCCAAGATTTCAAGCGGCCCGCGCACGCTCGGCGCGAATACCACAGCACCCATCGTTACGAGCCCGAACAGGCGACGCCGCCTTTGATGGGCCCGGAGCCGGCCGGCAGCCCAAGACGGATAGTCCGCTTCCTCAAAGGGGTGAGTGCAAAGAACCCGCCGGGAACAACCGACGCATCAGCCCTTCGGACGACGCCTGCGCAAGGGGTCAACACCAACCTGCCAGAGGCGGTTGTCATTCGGCCGGTCGCAACCGAAATCGCTCCAACCGCCAATCCAACGGCCACAACCAGTGGAATGAGGACAGGGCGAGACCAGACAATCCGGACGGTGGAAATCGCGGCGGGGGTGTGGCCGCTCACCGCAATCCGGGCCCTTACGGCAGCCAAAAGGCGACCGGAGCGTCCAGACTGAGAAGTCCAGCCGGCACAAAAGCAGCGACGCCTCCGCCGCCCCTGCCACCGTCTCGAGGACGTCACTACAACAACAAGCAGAATGCAGGAGGCGGACAAACGCAGGTCCGGAGGCAATTCTCTAACGCCAGACAGGGTCATCAACCGGTAACCCCTCCCGCCGCAGCAGCGACCGCTGCCCCTAGGGCGTCAACAGCCTGCAACAACACCAACAGGTCTCCGACGCATAAGAATAAGGGTCCGGCCACTGGCGATCCTCCGTGCCCATCGCGAAGGTCCCGCCGACAGCAACACCAACAGAAGCAGCGGTCTGACTACAACCATTCCCGCAACAGCCGGGTTAACGCTCTGGTGGAGGACACGTCTCCGCGGCAGGGCTCCCGCGATGGTCAGCGTTCTGCACGCGGTGGTGTGGCCGACGCTTCGCCCGAAGCTGCTGGCGACGATCTGCCGGACGATGGGTCGCGTAGGCGCTCCATGTCCCTCAAGGAGCTTTGGGAGAAAGCCAACCTGACCATTTTTCGCCGGCGGATGTCGCAGTGAACGCGGTGCATGTTTGCACACCCCCAAGGCCGCCCGACTGCCGGACTGGAGCCATTCGTTTCGCCTGCATCAGCTGGCAACCAGGGTATATGCTGCCGCCTCTGATGTGACGGGAGTTTGGTTCAAATCGGTGTCACCTGTTTTTAAGTTTATCGCTGTGCCCACAGACTCGTATTTAGCGCTCTGGCAATTTTCCACGAACTGTCCTTGTGTTAAAAATGACAGAAAGTTATTTTACTGCGGACGGAGCAAAAGGTTGAGCTGGCGAGGATGAAATGGAAGGCACTGACTGTCCGAGCGCGTAGGGTTTGCTGGCTTTGCATAACAGCTCTCCTGTGCATACCTTAGGTGTTTCATGAACACACCTGACTATTCAATTTCAATTTATTGCCCAGAAGGTTCTGGTCGGCTGACTGGGCTAAAAGGTGTGCGTGAACAGCTTTACGAGGCCCCAGCAAGCCGTTACAAGGCATAACAGCACACATTAAAAGAATATTCATATACATAGAGAAGGAAATAGTTGATACAACAAGGAAACAAAAGAGTATCATGGATTCAAGTAAAGGCAGTGAACATATAGTTATATTAAGAGGACACCAAAAATATCAATTCGGCAAATAACACTAACTGCAAGAAAATATGCGTACAATCAACTCAATAAATGACAGCAAATCTTACACACTTTATTAACGCTTTAAACGAGAAATTTGTTAAACAAACTGAGGAAAATTGGAGAGAAATTTTCAGCTAAGAGAAAGAACATCAGGTTACATCATTACAAAATAATGACGTAGTGTAGCTTTGGTAGATTTGTTCGTGTCTTTGTATTTGTTTAGAATTGTGGGAAGATTGTGTTCTAGTGTGTGTAGCCTGTAGTCTGTTCAAAAAAAGGGTACTAGCCATTTGTCTGTGTTGCGTGTGTTTACTGGATGGCTATTTTCTTTTAGCAGTGTGGTACCTTCTACCATTGATCTGAAGCTGGAAGGGAAATAGTATGACAACATAATTCGCAATTCGTACATATTTTCAAACCTTACAACATTATGCGCCTGGAGAGCTTGTCGAGTACGACCTAAGTAATCAAGATTCGCAATATGACGAATGGCTTTCTTTTGGAGCAGTGAAATTTTCTCTATCTTTCAGTAATTGTGAGCCAAACTAAGGAACAGTAATTGATGCGTGAGGCAAATAGCGCATTATATATCTGAAGTTTTATTTTACAAAGAAAAAAAGTGCGGCAGCGGCAGATTGCGCCTGTTACTAACGAGAGACTATTAGTTAACTTTTGAACGTGTGAATCCCAAGTAAGGTTAGAAGAAAATGTTACCCCAAGTATGGTGTGTTCATGAACGATTTAAATTTTCTCACCAGCACAGGTAATAACACCTTCAAACCTGATAGCCTTGTTTTTTGGTCGAAATACCATCACTTTTGATTTTGTAGGATTGATTTTGAGTATATTAGCACCACACCACTTCTGAAGGGTATCAAGCAATTGGTTACATTTGATCATTAGTTTAGTTACATCTACACCAGAGAATAGTACTGTGCAATCATCAGCATATATAATGAATTTTAAGGTCTTATCAATGTTTACAATACTGTTGATATACACATTGAATAATAAAGGGCCCAGCACGCTACCCTGCGGTACACCTCTGATGATTGGTAAAAAGAACGATTGATGGTTGGCAAGATATACGCATTGCTGCCTGTTTGCTAAGTAGGACTGTAATAAGGATAGAGGCTTACCCCTGATACCGTAAGCTGAAAGCTTATTAGTTAGAATATCATGGTCCAGAGAATCGAAAGCTTTACTGAAGTCGATGAAAAGGCTGACAGTTATTAGTTTCTTTTCAAAATTTTTCACTATGTATTCCTTAAGTTCTAATAATGCTAATTCAGTAGAGCGTCCTTTTCTGAAGCCAAACTGTGCATTAGAAAATAGGTGGAACGTTTCAAAGAATTTGTTAAAGCGGTCGTATAATATCTTTTCCAATCCTTTTCCAAATGTAGGTATTATAGATATTGGGCGGTAATTTTTTGGCACGTTTTTATCCCCTCCTTTGTATACAACAGACACCCGGGACTTTTTCATCGCATTTGGAAATTCCCCGGATTCAAGAGAAAGATTGAATATATACGTTAGTACTGGTGTTAGGTATTCTATAACATACTTGATAGGCTTAATTTGGACTATATCGACGTCCTCCCTATTTCGGCGCTGTTTTGTCCCCTTCTTGTTCTGTGCCGTCTTTGGGTTCTAATAATGAATGTAGGTTTTTCATATTTTCATAAATATTCGTGTTAAAGTGGACAGCCATAACAAAATGTCTTAACTGTGCCCAATTATCCGCATTCTTTTCGAATAGTGCTTCGCGCGAGATTTCCATGCTTGTTCGCGCTCGGCAGTTCTGTCCTAGCCTGCATTCTAGCTGCAACTTCGCTCCCATGGGCAATGCGCAAATTAGTCTAACCTTCATTTTATTCCGAGGGTATTCTGATTTAGTAAACCGGTTCCAATTAGGATTAGGCTGACAAGTCGGGGACGCTAGTTTGGAAATACCTTCCCCTGAGGCTTCAATGCGATGAATGCTAGATGTAGCGACACCTTGCCTCCACTGCGCGGCCATGTCGCATCACCAGCAGCGCCGACAGGCGGCGCCTGGCTGAAGGGAAGCGTAGCGCTCGCTTGTTCCCACATGTGTCTTGCTTTTGCGCTTTGATGGTTTTAACGTTTTTATCCTTTCTTGTGCCAACGCATGGCATGTCTTTGGCATTTCAGTCTAATGACATGATAGCGAAACCACCCAGTGCTTGCAGTTCCATTTCGAACAGAGCGATGCGTCTTCGGCATTGTTGTACAGCGTGTCACGGGCAGCTGTCGCGGATCCGGTAGCTCCCCGAAGATCGTGCCACGTGAGGAAAAGCTTGCACACGTGATACGAAGTTACTTTCAATTGAATTATTTTTTTTTGGCTTTTAAATTGGGGAAGTGTTCCCTAAAACAGCTAACACCTTCCAAGGAGAGCACATCAAGTAGCACAATCAGTGCATTGTACTCTCATAAAATCCTGAGCCCCCCGCCTTCACCCAAAAATTACAAGACAACTGTGGCAGCCCGCAATGTGAAAATGAGAAAGCATTGAAGCCTCCTCGGCCCTCGCCGCCTCTTTTTGCCTCTCTCTATAATCTTCTTATCGTTTGTTAATTAATTTAACTATTTTATTAGCGTAGTTAAACTTAAGCTTTATTTAAGGATCGATTCAGTTACTGTGGTTATACCTTCTTGTATCTTAATCAAAGGTTTCGATTTTTCAAATTTGACACCGTGGTTGCTTTCCCGTTCACTTTCTATATTCCCGTCCAGCTTACTTAAAAATCCACGGTTTTTCTGAAAATTCACTGAATAATCTATGTCAATTAAACTTTTTTGTTTGATTAACTATCACTGATGAAATATATTTCAAAATCATTTGAATTTTTTTTTTCGTTCTATTGCCTCTTTTTCCACTGTTTTGGCTGTCCAGGGCGGTTTTCCCGTCAACTCACTATATCGATGCCCCCTTATCTCGGCGCTTTTTCGACATTTTTATCTCTAATTAATGAACTAATCACCCTATCGACATATTTTTTTTGCGATCATCACAACTGCTGGGGACGCGTTTTGCAGGCACAGTTTGCGGACACGTATTTGTGAAACGGCCACGCCGACATAGCCTAGAAATGTCTTCACATTAATAATACAATTCTACACGTTATCGAGTTTCCGAGCTCTTCCCGGCGACTTTTTCATGCCCGCTTTCTCCTCCGTCGCTCGAACCTGCGTATTCAAGTTGAGAGGTGGCTATTGGTGAGATTCTTTCAGACGTTAATCAGCTACCACGGCTGCGACCAATAAACAGCGTAATTCCTGCGGGTCAGGAAGCTTCGCTCAGGCAGGTTGGCGTGGCGTAGGAGCGCCCACCTGCCTACGTGCAAAAAGTGACTGCAGGTTTTCACAAAAGATTTGAACTACAGAAAACTTCTACAGAAAGCTTCTATAAACCGAATTAAAAATTCTTGCTGGTCAATACTCGTGAAGCGGAGGGCTTTAACAAGCCAGCATACTGAAACTTCATTATACCCCTTTACGAACCCCTTTAACGAGCTTCAGCTCTTACGCAGGTGTATAGAGAATATTTCAGTGAACACTCTAAAATTTTCAGGAATACCCATTTTGAGGCGGAAATATGGCAGTGTTGGCGGACACCTCAAAACCAGTGATTCGTTTCAAGTAGAAAGCTGGTTAGATAATTTTGAATAATTAATCTTTAAACTACGAGAGTTAGGCGCCTAGTTGCAGTTAGAGATTTGTAGCCGGTCGTTATCAGCACCCATATCAGTTTTCAGAATTTCGATTATGCGATTTCCCTAGGCACGGTGGCTCGACAAATTCTGGCTGCATGCTGCGAATATAGATGCGCTTACGAAAGCATGCAAGCAAAGCAACCGCTCCAGTGCACGAAACTAAACGAAAACGGCAACTTTTGTTGAGCGACAGCGCCAAGGATAATCGTGTTTTCGAAATTCTGAAAAACACTATGGCAATTACTCTCGACATGCTACAAATCTCTAATTTCAGTTAAGCACCTAACTTCATTAGTTAAAAGATATTTATTAAAAATTAGTTAACCAGCTTGCTCCTTCAAACGATTCGGTGGTTTTTTGGCGTCCGCCAACATCGATAATACTACACCGGAAAAGCCATAATTTTGCAACAAAATGCCTATTTTTGACCATAGGCCTATTTTTACCTCTTTTTGAAGAAAGGCATTCTGGTCTCAGCGAACACTGGTAACACTATGCAGCAAAAGCCATATTTTCCCCCAAAAAAGCCTATGGCTGAAGAATTTTGAAGTATACTCACTGAAACACTGGTACATATGGTACATGGTCAAAGCCAAGAGCACCGTAATGCTTCCTGTGGGAAAAAAAATTTATGTCGCCGAGGCATGGATTGGAAGAAACAGGAACGAGGTCAGGGCTTTTCAGCAAAGTAGACAGATCGCTAGTGTGTTTTTAAACTTCAAAGAGAGAACCGGACTACCCATGTAAAGTCATATTCATTGCAAACTACGGCTGAGAGATTCGGAGTAGTTAGTTCTGCCTACATGCTCTTCTATGGTTTCCAATAGAAATGTTCGCGGGAACCCGTTCGCATTGATATATTCCAGTGACGGCAGTCCACCGGTCAGGAAGACAGCAAGAAGACTTGCAAATGAAAGTCTTTATTTGGGCTGACTTGCGCCCGAAAAAGAAATAATGCAACAAAGTGCACGTCAGTTGTCGAACTACGAATGACCGCCGCATGCTGCATCGCTGAATATAAAGCCGGAAAAGAAACTTCAAGATAACAGGTCAAAATTTATGTCAGTACCTTTGAAAAACGTAGGCACAGTTCTTGATCGCTGCGATCAATCGATATTAGACCGGTCGCTTCTCGCCTCACGAACAAAAATGACAACGCCTCGCTCCTGCGTCCTTGAGCGCGAACGAACGGACGCTACGATGATACGTGGCACCATGTAGCCTCCACATAAATACATTGCAACTTCGCTCTCTCGAGTGAAGCAAAATACTGCAGAGAGATGTTGCAAAAGCTTTTAACAATGATTAATCGCGTTTAATCCCTGCACACAATTTCAGTCTTTTTTTTTCCTACTGCACTCTCTAACCCAACATATTTTATAGGATCTGCATACGTGATGCCTTTTCATTGCAGGTTTTACACAACTGCGAGGCATCGGACTTGTTGCTACTAAATAACTATCGAAAGAGGGCGAGAACGAAAAACGCAAATTCACCTACCTAACATATCTTGGAGGCACCGGTTGACCGTCAGCCATCTTCTAGCAGCTCTTAGTTACAGCCGCCCTCACATCATAAAATGATCATCACAATGTCATCGCCCATCACAGCTGATGCGTCGCAGTTTACGCATGTCGACGTAGCTGAGGTGGTTCCTAGCGATAGTTTTTTTGCAGGATTGCAACAGGGTGGATGGAGACTCAGAAGAAAAGGCTTGCATCATTTCGATAGGGAATCTCTACGAAGAGCTGCGATCGCCTCTCTCGCTGTATTTTAAGCAAAGACATCAAGCAGTTTTCCACATATCATCCGCTCCACTGAAACTGACGCTTGAACTGTTTTACATGAGGGCCGATGTCGTATCTACATCGTATGTCTAACGGTAGAGTTTTTTTTTATGCAGTATGCGGATGTTCCTGCTGATGGCTTCATGTTCTCGAGGAGGCCCGGGACCGGAAAGGAGCCCTGATGATTCCTTTGAGAAATTTTCAGTAGCAAAATATGGAATAATGCGTCAAACATAGTCTCGCTTATTGCATTACTACTGACACAAAATGTCACGGTATATCGATGTCCCTGCCATCGGTTTTTGAACCACCACTTACATTTTTTCTTCTAAGCAAGAATTCCTCCGAAAGCAACCCCACACAGCCTAATCATGTAACCGCCTTTTTCCGAGCAAACGAAATGTGCAGGCGATTTGGAGGAAGCCCGTTAAGTTAACTGCACGGTGGACTCACGCCTTTTCGAACTAACAGCATGTTACTCGAGTTACTCTGATCACACAAGAAAAGATACTGCATCGAAGTGGCTACGTCGAGAGTAGTGTTTGCACAGTAAAAATTTTAAAAAATATTAGGCGACCCTAGAGCTCCGGGGTAAGAATATGAAACGGTAGCATTAATCTGTTCATTCCTATATGCGGAATCGGTCATTCTCTACTTTACATTTATAGCCGCTGGGGGTTCTCATGCACTCCTGGTGCAGTGGTGCAGCGGTTAAGGGATCCGCCACTGCCCATTGATAGCAGGCCATGCCACCAGAGGGGTTGTGCGATTGCATGTTGGAAAAAACAGCGCCAAAAAGACGACCACGGAAGAAAGGGGACGCGCACGATGGTCCCCTTTCTTTCGTTGTCGTCTTTTTTGAGCTGTTTTTTTCGACAAGGTCTTGTGCCACCCGGGCTGTTCTTCCCGCCCAACCTCTCGCGACGATTAATGCATTTAATTGCCTCCGGCCGTGGTAGTCAGTTTGCTCGCAATCCCGTGGGCAGGATGTGGTCACGCCACAAGGTCACGCAACCTCGGTGGCCCACCTAGCTTGCCGCAGCGCCCGGAGCAACTGGCCGCTCCGGTTGCCAGGGTCACCAAGTCGCCGACGCCGACGCCGGACAATTTTTTAGAGGGCCGCTCTAAAGTTCTCGTTTCTGCGTTTCGCTGCGCTCCGTCGCCGTTGTCGTCGCCGTTGTCCGTTGTAACCAGCAGTGGACAATCTTGAAGTTGCGAAAGCAATGGAGGGGAGCTTGGAAACGAGAAAGTAAAAGCGCAACCTCCTCCCCTCCTTAGCAACTGGCGCGCCAGTTGGGAGCGCAGCTGTGCATAGCAACCGTGACGTCACACAGTAGTGGTAGAACCAGCACGCGCTCGTCGGTGGCGGCAGCTATACCGCCGCTACTTCGGTAGACGTCTCGTTACAGTAGAATGAGTGAGACGCATGGCTCCGAAGCGGTGCAGAGATTCCGCGCCAAGCGGTTCGGTGAAGCGGTAGTGGGTTGACCACAATGCCTTCGCCCAGCACACTTTAGAATTTCCAAAGTATCTGCGGTAGATTTTTGGGGAAAAGAAATGCGCAGTATCTGTCTCCATCAACTGCGAAACCAGTGGAGCGCGGACTTGGAAAGCAGAGAGTAAAATTTGTTTTTGAGGAAAGGAAATGCGCAGTGTCTCACACATCTCGGTGGACACCTGGACCAGAGCGAAGGTGCATAAGTGCCCTCATGGAACAGTGGACACCACAATCTTGCTTTAAGCATCGTGGCGATAGTGACAGATGTGCGATGCATGCTTTTGCATTGATAACGTTAGGAGAGAAACGCGGCCACCTGCGAGGGTGGCAGGGTGAGTGGCGACTTTTATGTATATATAAAGATAAGCGGGAATTTCTTACCACTTATGCTGGAGAACAACCCGTTCCTTTCTCTCGAAACGGCTCCCACATCTTTGACAACTTCGAGAAATACTTGCGCAGACCTCGTCTTTGAGAACCAGGCAATGGTCAGCAAGTCGAGCATATATCCATCTTTTTCTCCGTCCACAAACCTTCCTTTATGACAATCAATAACTGTTAGTGGAGTGTTTCTTGAAGGACGAAAATGTGTGAAAAATAAGTTGTATGCAATTTTATATACATGCCTTGATCGAATTCTTTGCTCAATATATCGAAAAGCTGAAACAGCTGTTAAGTTGCGCTCAAATTTCGCATTAGGAAGTAACGTCTCGGCTCGGAACCTGTCTTTCCTCCGCGGCGGCAGAAACCACGAGCGTTTTAGCTTCCACCAGGAATAGCCTTCACACGATGTCGTTGGTTATGACGACCGCCACCGGTGTCTAAAAGCTTATTCGGATAGACTGGCGTAGTGCAGGGCATGCCTGCACATGTGCCAGTATGTGAACCAGGCACGTCACCAGAGATTTTTTTCCGTAGGAGCGAGAAGTAACATCTTCTATCGGGGACCAGCAAGCCCTGCAAAAGCACGCTAAAAGCATTGTGTGTGTGTTGGGGGGGGGCGGGGGGGGGGGGGGCGGGATGTGTTGAGGCGGCTGGATGCTTGCCTCATCACAAAATTACTTTCTACCCGTCAAAGAAGTGCTGCTTGGACAAACAGGTATGCTAGATTATCAGACTCAGACTATTACTTTCAACATACATTCCTTTAGACGTTTACACAGCCGCAAACGGCATTAACTACGTACGTGACGACGTGCACTTGCACGGACTAAGTAAAGGAAAGTTGGGTTATAGGCGACCATTATTTCTCATGTCAGCTTAATTGGAAGTAGGTTTGCTCTAGAGGGGTGGTAAGGTGGGGTAAAAAGGTTGTCGGAATGTTTGCCGTTCCCTAAGAGCAAAAAGCCCCTATGATTATGCTTTGTCATTAATGCGTTTGACCAGCGCAGCTGTTGTATGCTTTTCCAATTTGTGATTCTGCGGCTCTAACTTTGCGGCGTCATCCTTAGGTCATTTTCTCCCCAGGACTTCTACCTGTTTTTTAGTTTCTTTTGACCGCTTCGTTCATCATCCTGGCCAACATCATATGAGGTGTTCGTTGTTAAGCCAATCTGAAACGTCGAGTACTCACGCCATCTCCGATGCGCCCGCAGATTGCTAGACGCTTTATGTTAAAACTGAGACGAAAATTGGCCCATTTCAGAGCACTGACATCTTTAAAATGTGGTTTTAGTCAGCACACTTTTTTCTGAACGATTGGAGCGCTCACTCTGGCTCTTCAAATCATCACACAGAAAATGGCCGTCCGTATTATGCGGGCTCAAAATAATTGTGAAGGTTGTTTATACGTCTTAACTGCTTTTGAAGCGGATTTGTTACTGAGTTTGGTGCATACTAAACGATGTGCTGTCTAAATGATGTGCTGTCTTAGGAGTGGTTTTATTGCGCCCATTTTTTAATATTCATGAAGCGGTCGTCATCCGCTTTCGTCTTGTGTCTCTCTCACCCCGTAAGTGTTGTGCTGTGCCACGTGCAATGCTCCCTCGGGGTATTCAGCGGTTGCTGCGAGTTGCTAGCGGAGTGGCACTAGGAGGCCCTATTTGCAGTTTCGACTTTTGGGCCTGCTGATGAATATATACCCCATAACCATGTACTGTAGTCTAACAATGAAATAAACTTGATATGATTTTAATGCTCGCTGTGGTCGCTGCAGCGGAGATAGAGTGGATTGTCACCTTCCAGCTGTACGTTGTAATTCGATAACGTTAGAGTTGTCGTCAAACCGAAACCATGCCGTTGTCGCATTTCTCACAGGATTCGCTGATTGGTCGAGCTAACTTTATGACCTTGTGACGTCATCACATTGCGGCCACTCAAACAAGTGATAACCTAGCCACCGTCTTGTAAGCAACCTCCCAATGTAGCAGGTGGCAATTAAATTACTTCTTCGACAGATACACGTGAAATTGTGATGTCATAAAAACCTGCCCTCCGGGTTGTCAGAACCTAATATTTCATAGGGACCTAAATGAAAAATAAAAAATAAAAAATAAAAAAGTGATATATGTAAATGCCGCCAACGGGAAAACATAGCGGTTACCTGCTACTGCAGCTAGCAGCACAAGTATCACAACGTATGAGTAAAAAATTGCAATACACACACACACGCACACGAGCACACATGCGCGCCCACACACGCACGTAGTGCGCGTACACGGCTACACACTCAGGTTGCAACAGAAGCTGCTATAATTATGAAATCTAATGCTATACTGCCGCATTTCTTTTCGAGACGTTACCAAGTACAGCGTTCGCTTTAATAAGCGTGAATATTTTATGCAATGATGTAAAATGTGATAATGTTTGTTACTGCGCAGTTGAGTGTGCAATTCACACTAGAAGACACAAGGCGCTACAAAATACATGCGACGAGACAGGACGACGATTTTTTATTCTTTTGAACACTGACTTTGACAATTCTTTTGAAGCAAATGTTTTTAGGATTTTAAATGTCTTTAACAATAAAGCACGTGGCATAGTTATTAAACACGAGCTACCAAGGAGAATCGAGCTGCAGTTTTTAGACTTTAAAACCAGCGTTCCAGGTGGAACGCAAGTGTGACCCAGTCTGACACTGGTTCACATACTGAAAATACGCCTTTGTTGCATGGCACATGTGCAGGCGGCGTGTACTGCACTACGCCAGTTTATTAGAATACGCATTTAGCAGCCGGTGACTGTCGTCATAAGCAATGGGATCGTGTGAAGTTTTTTTCGCGTGCAAGCTAAAATCCTCGTGGTTTCTGCCGGTGCAGAGGAAAGACCCCTTCCGAGCGGTCGCGGCGGGTGTGCGGCCAGAGCGACGAGGTACCAACAAGTGGGAAATTTTTCGCCGTGACGGACCGCCCAGATACCTCAGTCGCTTGCATGTGAAGCAGCGCTAATCGTGAACAAATTCCGTGATATTCGCCCACAGGAGATCGGCGGTCGCGTTGCCATGTGCACTGGTGAGCAACTAGCCGCTATACCTGCAGACTGATCTCAATGTGCGCTTCCCGATACTAAGGTCGACACATACCTGACAACACAGATTGTGTGCGGCAGCGAGGCACGTCTCATTGTCTAGATCTGTCTGAAAAAAAAATATTTCGCACAAATCACATGAAGAGTAAAAACCATACCTGCGCAGAACGCGTTTCTGCACTAAACTGAAGCTGGCCGTTTCGCTCATCAAATAATTCATTTAGGAAGAAGTGATATAAAAGAGTTGGTTCAACAGTTAGGTGTGTTTTCAAAGTGCCTCATGCTATGAAGGATGAAGTAGAGAAGAGCCCCGGATAATTTAGACCCCCTGAGATTCTTAACGTGCATTGACATCTCACAGTTCACGGGCCTCAAGCATTTTGCCTCCAAAGAAATCCCCATAGCCGTTGAGACAAAAAAAAACGTTCTGCGATATGTTTTTCATTCAGCGATGTTAATTAATGGGAAATATAATTTTGTAATCATTTTTAACGCGAAAGGGCACTACGTACATCTCGGAAAACAATTTTACGGCGTCAGTTACTGTTTGACCCTCCCATCCGGAGCGGCCGATTGCTCCGGACCCTGTGGCCAGCCACGTGGGCCACATCGAGGTCACGTGACCTTGTGGCGTGATCACAGCCTGCCCACGGGATTGTGAGGAAACTGACTACCAAGGCAGGAGGCAAATAAATGATTTATTATTCGCGAGAGGTTGGGCGGGAAGACCAGCCCGGGTGGCACAAGACCAAGGATGCAAAAATGGGCGAGTTCGAGTGGTTAGTTGTCGAAAAAAACAGTGCAAAAAAGACGACGACGAAAGAAAGGGGACCAATGTGCGCCTCCCCTTTCTTCCGTAGACGTCTTTTTGGCGCTGTTCTATCCAACATGGAATCGCACAACCCCCCTGTTGGCATGGCTTGCCATCAATGGGCAGTGGCGCATCCCTTAACCGCTGCACCACTGCGAAAGGAGTACATGTGAGCCCCCAGAGACTATAAATGTAAAGAATGACCAATTCCGCATATATAGATATAAACAAATTAGTGTCATCGGGTCATATTCTTAAAGCGGAGCTGGAGGGTCTCTTCCAATTTTTAAATTTTTTACTGTGGAAGCTTTACTCTGGACGTAGCCACTTCGAGGCAGTATCTTGTCTTGTGTGATCAGAGTAACTCACGTAAGATTGGGTTAGTTGGGAGAAGCGTTGAGGAAGCTACAGCCAATGTGATGCCCGTATTTATTCGAGAATTCTCACAGCTCTGCAACCTGATATACAGCAATATCTCCGCCGCAGTTCAAGGCATCTGCAGTTTTCGCTTCAATATTTGAGTTGTAAATCTAAATTGTACTTTACTTCCAACCAGAATGTTTTTCACCGGCGAAATTTTCGAAGAATCATGCGGTAGTTTTTACTTGTATTCAGATGCACGCAGAGTTTCTCGTTCTTTTTTAACGAACTTATCTAAATTGCTAATAGCATTGTTGAAAATCTTACTCATTACCGCTAGCGCCACGCAAACATCAGGTGGAGGAGGATAATATTGCAAGTTATTTCCGAAAAGGAAAGCACAACAACATTAATTCCTGTGAAGACTACACAGGACTCTTTCATTATTTGAAATCGGCAGATTGATACGCGCTACCTTAACGTAGCCTACCTCCCGCTCTTCGTTGAAGATAAAAGATAATAAGGCACCGCTGCTTGGGAATTTTTATGAAAATCTATCACCAACTAAGCGCCGCTATTTCGCCCTATGAAGTACTAGGAGCGCTCGGTGCGGATATAGGCATATGTGGCGCTGGACACGCTTCGCCATGAGCCCGCTCGTTGCCTTCATTGACAAGATGTGCAGGCACCAGGTAGTTTAAAGGGTACGCCTCGGATGGAGATCTGAAAATGTGCAGAGGAGCCCACCGTGCGGTTAACTTAACGGACTTCCCACAAATCGCCTGCACATTTCGTTTGCTCGGAAAAAGGCGGTTACATGATGATGCATGTGTGCAGTTGCTTTCGGAGGAATTCTTGCTTTGAAGAAAAAATGTCAGTGGAGGTTCAAAAACCTCAAGCAAGGAGAGAGATATACCGTCACATTTAGTGTCAGTATTGATGCAATAAGCGAGACTATCCTTTGACGCATTATTCAACGTTTGGCTACTGAAAATTTCTCAAAGGAGCCGTCTAGGCTCGCTTACGGTCCCGGGCCTCTTCGGGAACAACATGAGGCCATCAGCAGGAACATCAGCTTACTGCATAAAAAAAAACGTTAATGTTAGACACACGACATGTATTGGGCATAGGTCCTTACTGTAAAAGAGTTAAAGCATCACCTGCAGAGGAGCGGATGGTATATGGAAAACTGTTTGATGTCTTTGCGTCAAATACAACGAGAGAGGCGATCGTAGCTCTTCGTACAGATTGCTTATTGAAATGATGCACGCCTCTTCCTGTGAGGCTCTAACCACTCGGTTCCAGTTCTGCAAAAACTATCGCTAGGAACCACCTCAGCTACGTCGACGTGCATAAACTGCGGCGCATCAGTTGTGATGGGTGATGACATTGTGATGATCTTTTTATGATGCGAGGGCAGCTCTAAAGGAAGAGCTGCTAGAAGAAGGCTGACGGTCAAGAGGCGTCTCCACGATGTGTTGGGTAGCAGATTTTGCGTTTTTCGTTCTGGCGCTGTTTTGCGCGTTATGGAGTAGCAACAAGCCCGATGCCTCGCAGTTGTGTAAAACCTGCAAAGAAACCGCATAACGTTTTCAGATCCTATAAAATGTGTTGATTCAGACGCCAGGTTCCAAAGGAGAGAGTGCGGTAAGAAGAAAAAACAAAGGCTGAAATGGTGTGCAGGGACTAACAGAGGTAAAACGTTAATGACAGTTAGAAAGATTTTGCAACTTCGCTCTGCGGTATTCTACTTCGCTCCAGAGCACGAAGTCGCTCCGTATTTTAGTGGAAGCTACATAGCGGCACGCATCCTTGTGGTGTCCGTTCGTTCGCGCTCATATGGCAGGAACGGGCGTTATCATTTTTTTTTCGTGACGCGAGAAGCGACCGGAGTAATCTCCATTGATCATAGCCATGAAGAACTGAATCTACATTTTTGCAGATTACTGCAGTTGATTTTGGCCTGCTATCTCGAAGTTTCCTTGCCGGCTTTAAATTGAGCAATGCAGCGAGCGGCGGGCATTCGTAGTTCAACGACTGAGAAGCACGTTTGTTGCTTACGCTGTGGAGCACGTTTGTTTTAGTATTATTCATGTTGGCGGACACCAAAAAACCATCGAATCGGTTTA
This sequence comes from Amblyomma mixtum, assembly GCF_055824585.1. Lineage (NCBI taxonomy): Eukaryota > Metazoa > Arthropoda > Arachnida > Ixodida > Ixodidae > Amblyomma > Amblyomma mixtum. Next base: position 263,963,815 of record NC_143014.1, on the reverse strand, counting down.
AGTGGTAAGCTGGTGAATTATTTTTAATAATTATTGTTTTAAGTAACGAAGTTAGGTGCCTAGTTGAAATTAGAGGTATATAGTATGTCGACAGTAATTGCCATACCCTTTTTTAGAATTTCGAAAACACGATTTCTCTTGGCGCTGTAGCTCCTCAAATATCGACTTTTTCGTCAAGTTAACTGCACTGGAGCGGTTGCTTTGGCAGCATGCTTTCGGTAACGCATGTATATTCGCAGCATGATGCCAGAATTTTTCGAGCCAGAGCACCTAGTGTAATCGCATTTTCGAATTTCTGAAACCTAAAATGGGTGCTACTAACGACCAGCTACAAACCTCTAATATAAGATAGGTGCCTACCTCTACAGTTTATAAAGGTAAAGGTCATTTGTAAAGGGGCAGGACTCGCGTCAAGCCGTTGTTACGGCTTTTTGTCCCGTCTCCTCCCCTGAAAAAGGAAATAAAAGGAATCGAATTGAATTGAATGATTCAAAATTAGTTAACCAGCTTACTACTTCACACGATTCGCTGGTTTTTTGGTGTCCGCCAACACTGCCATATTTTTGTCCCCAAGAGTGTATTCTTGAAAATTTTAGGGGGTTCACTGAAACACCCGGTATGCACTCATGTAAGAGCTGAACACTCGTTAAAGGGGCTGTTAGAGGGGCTCTAATAAAGTTTCGTTATGCCTGGTATGGTAAAGCCCGCCCCTTCACGAATATTGACCAGCAAGAATTTTAATTCGCTTTGTAGATGCTGAGCTCTCTGTACTCAAAATTTGTAGTCAAAATGTGTAGTCACTTTTTGCACGTAGGCAGGTGGGCGCAGCTTTGCCAGCCCAACCTCCCTGAGCGAAGTTCCGTGACCCGCCGAAGCTACGCAGCTTATTAGTTGAAGCCGAGGTAGCTGCCTCACGTCTGAAAGAGTGTGAACAATAGCCAGCCACCTCTCAACATATACATATACGCAGGTGGGAGCGACAGAGCAGTAAGCGAGCATGAAAAAGTCGCCGAGAACAGCTCGCCAACTCTCGGGCTTGATTTCGCGTTCTCAGTTAGGTGTAGAATTGTATTATTAATGAGAAAACATTTCTATGCTGTGTCGGCGGGTCGTGTCACAAAAGCGCTTCCTCAAAACATGTTTGCAAAACGTGTCCGCAGCAGTTGCGATGTTCTCAGGTTAGGTTGCATGAAGCGAATGGATGTGATCGATAGAGGACTATGTGAGGTTGCTGCGCAAAATAAATATATTGATAGGATGATCTGTTAAGTAATTAGAGCCAAAAATGTCGATAAAATGCCATATTAGAGAGGACGTCGATAGAGTCAGTTGACTGGAAAACAGCCGTAGACTGAAAAATAGTAGGAAAATATTCAAAGAAGTGAAAGAAAGTTGGAAATGAATTGAAATGTATTTGATCAGTAATAGTCAATCGATCAAAAAAGTTTGATTGACATAAAATAATTAGTTGATTATTATCTGAAAAATCTTGGACGGTTGAATACGCTGGATGGGAATACAGCAAGTGGACAGGAAAGCAACCACGGTATCAGATTTGAAAAACCGGAATCGCTCATTGAGATAAAAGATGGTATAATCAGAGTAAATAAATGCATCTTTAAATAAAGCATATGATAATTACAGTAATTAAGTAGTTAAAATATTGATCAGACAATAAGAAAATTATAATAGAGGCAAACAGAGGCGACGAGTGCCGAGGAGGCGTCAATGCTTTCGCATTCTCACTATGCGGGCTGCCGGAGGGATGTAATTTTTTTTAGCTTAGGTTTTCATCAGAATACAACGCACTGATTGTGCGAGTTCATGCGCTCTCCTTGGAAAGTGTTTGAGATCCCTTTTAAGGACCACTCCCCCGATTTTACAGCCGATAGCATGAAAAAAAACTCGATTGAATCGAATTCTATTTCGCGTGAGCTTGATTTTCATTGCGTGGCACGATCTTCCGTGAGCTACCGGAGACTCGACAGCTGCCTGTGACAAGCGGTAAAACCATGCCTGCGTTCATCACTGTGTTCGAAATGGAGCTTCAACCACTCGCTGGTTCCTCTATCTTGACATTGGGCAGAAATGCCGTGCGTTGGACCCAGAGAAGACAACAACGTTGCAACGACCACTTGCGGCGCCGAAGCAAGATAGATGTGTACACAAGCGATCGCTATGCTTCCCTTGAGGCAAACACCGCCTGCAGGCGTGGCTGGTGTTGGGACATGGCCGCGCAGTGGTGGCATGATGTCGCTAGGTTAGCTTTCTTCCATTGAAGCTTCAGAGGAGCCTATATTGAAACTAGTGTCTCTGACTTCTAGGCCTAATCTCAATTGGCACCGGGTTATAAAATCAGAACGCCCTCAGAATAAAATGATCACACTGATTTCCATAATGTCCACGGAACTAAAATTGTAGTTGGAAGGTAAGCTGGGGCAGAACCGCCGAGCATAGACCAGGACGGATAGCTGGCGCGAAGCTCTATTCGAACAGAATACGGACAATTGGGCACTGTTAAGACAACGTGTTAGGGCTGTCCACTTAAAACTATTTCCAACAATATGAAAAACAGTAAATACGGACCCACCGCCGTGGTTAAAAAATTACTTATCTGTTTTATTATCTGTTTTATCTGTTTTTGGTGAAAGGGCTGCTGTTAAAGGATCCTCACCTCCTGCTTTCTCTCTTTCCATTGCTCCTAAGGCTTTGGTTACTTTGGCCTTTAATTCATGAGATTTTTCGATTCCGGGGATAGCTTACCGGTATCCTGTCGAACCATCCTACCACCTACTCCTACTGCGTACTCCGTAAAGATAGCTGTGATATTATCGTTCATTATCAGTACTTTAGGATTGTCTTCCTCAATAGAGCCGAATGTCTGTTCCGCAACGATCTTCATCTTCATCTGTTCATCTTCAGCTTCATCTGTTCTCTCTTCAAGACTGAACTAATTCGAGAACTCGCCATTCAGTAGTGGGTACAAAGCATATTTCCGACGTTCGAGAACCTCCACTTTCTACTCTCTACCAGGCAGAATGCACAACGTGAAGATTATTTCATTTTAGGTCTAACCATTTGGGCTCTTCCATGTCTGCATCCAGAGCTTTCGTTTCCGGAAGAAAGTATTCTTGATCCGCAAATTATTTCCCTATACGAAATCTACTGATGACTCCCCCCTGCAATTCCTGGAGCATATGTCATAGTCATCCAAATCCTGGTCTCCGGCCACCTTCCTTCTTGCCTACCTTCGCATTGAAGTCGCGCATTAATACCGTATCTCCTTCCCTTCCCATTTACCCTGCGTGCAGTAGCAAACCAGGCTCACGTCAAACCTCTCCACCGTTTCTTTGATTGAACATTACTTTCTCTGAGTCCAGTGTCGACGGAGTTTCGATTGGACGCATCAGTCAATTCTGTATTACACAAAATTTCTCAAAGCGCAGGTCTTCATCAGTTCCTCTCCCGGGCGCGGCTATGAGCAAGAAGAAGCCGGCGCTCTGTTTGGTTCCAGCTGCATAGACGATTACAGATACGACTCGGATTCTCTGTGTAGGATAGCTCCAGTACGAGCACACCCCAATGCAGTAAAATCAAAATCACATTCAAGAAATGATTTTGTTAAGCGAGTAGTTCCCGCAGATGGCGTTACAGCCTCCGCAGTTTTGTATATTGCTGCGATTGCAGTATGCGTTGTGGGGTTACACATGAATCCCCTGCCCCATTGTAACGGCCGCGCGTAATTATCACGCGATGCTATGCGCGCGCCGTTCGGGAGGTTGCGAGGATGGGCACTCACGCCGCCCCCGCTTCCTTTCTCGCCCCGCCGCGACGCCGCAGTGGGGACCACGGTGTAAGAAATATTTCAGGTGATACAGCTCAGCGCGCCGTCCACACGGCGGCCGGAGAGGAAATTCAGTACCCATTTCCCTCCCACGCCACCAGATGGCGTTAGGGCCGAGGGGGCTTGGCGCCTTACGCTGTGTTCGTAGCGTGCTGCTTTAGCGCTTGCTTTTCTCGTTTGTGTCTTGCTTTGTTCGTGATCATTTCACTTATGTGGTGGTGTTTGGTTGCCAAGGATTATCTCCTTCATGCGTGCAGTAAAGGCTCTTTGAAGGCGAGAGAAATGGGGAAAAAGTGCTTTGTATTAGCCCGTGTTCGGTCACACTATGACACGCTGTTCGTTGCAGACACTAAGCATGAAGGCAAATTGAGGGTTTGTCCTAAACTCTCATGCTCACATCTAAACCCAACAAATACTGAAAAGACGCGGGTGAAACTAGCAACACTGCTGTTCAGCCTCAGCGTTGCCAATGGGCTAGAGTTCTATTCCAAAAGAGGTACGCCATGTCTAGATAATGTCAAGGGCACTGTTGATTTTACTGTGAAAATGAGCAATTTATTGGATGCATTGAATCAGAAACATCAAAAGGAAGGGTTAAAACTGCACAGTCAAGATTTTGTTGTTCAGGAATCTTTTCTGAATTGGCTGTTGGAGTACCTTTTGGAGAAATGCAATTTCAAGTATGTTTTAACTGCGAAGTTTAACCAAGATGTGCTCGAAATATTATTCGGTATTATCCGCCAAGCAGGTGGGTAAAATGAGCACCCGTGTCTACCAACTTTCTTGCAGCTGTACAGCATGCTTTCTGTGTACAGCTTATTGAAATCTCCGAAATATGGTAACTGCCAGGTACCGTCTTTGTCAAAATTAACCAGGCTGCATGGTTTGCTTCTAGCTCATACAGTGGAACCCTTACAGCTTCCCTGGAGCTCAAATGGCAGTTAAAGGAAAGGACTGGGGGTCTTCTTATCTTCCAACAACTATTGGTCTTCAGGAAAGCCACAAGGGCTCAACTATACAAGCTAGAAGAAAACCAGGAAGCCTGGTTACTTTTGACAAAGACGGTGCATGACAATGAAGACTCGCGTCTGGTAAACCTGTCCGACATGATTCTAGCCTTCAAATAACCTTACGAGGCCAAACTTGATGGCCTTGTAGAGAGAGAATGAATGTGAGGACTTTATTCACAACGAACCCGACTCAGGTAGTGTAACCGATTGTATAATTTATTATGTGACCGGGGTCCTATGCAGGAAACTGCTGAAATGCACCGATTGCTCAGCGTGCAAAACTGGGCTAACGGCTTCTGCAAACGTGACCAGGCCTGAAGCAGCCTTAGTTTTGCAGAAAACACGAGGCGGGCTGCTACATGCAAATGTTGCCTTATTTTCTCTCTTAAACTAAATGGAAAACCAGTTTCAGGAGCATGCTTCTGATAAGAATGTCTACGACATAACTGTCGACTACATTCTAGACAATAAGATGTCATTTCCATGCGGTGAGCATAAAGTCGACATAATGGCACAAGTCGTGCATTATTACGTAGCACTACTCATGCGTCAGTATTGCAAGCAGCTGAAATAGAATGCTGAAAACAAAACACAAAAGCTGCGCAAGCTATCCAAGCTAGTTTAAAACTGTTTTATCCTCGTTGAAATTTTGAAGTACTCTCTTTTCGTTGCATTGTCACAGAGTAAAGTATCGCCCACGGGGCCTGTTTGTTGTCATAACTGCGTAATGAATTGGTGCATTTCATGGCTTGTGTTTTCAGAGAATATATTGAGGTGCGTTCTATATGCCTTTTAAATCCTTGCAGCTACTTCCCTCTTTTTAACCCGAGCTCTACAAACACCTACCTGTAGTGAAAAGCCGTTTGTGTGCCACGAGAAAAAAATATACACACATACTACTTGTCAGTACATTTGTGGGCGTCAGTATTGCATCCAATACCTCTGGTTTTAAATTCCGTAGGAATGATGACCTGCTACCGAGCTATGTACACCAGTGTCTAGCTGTTCTACACACACATGGAAAGCAAAAGTGGCGATCGAAATAGCGGACGTTAGTAGACATGGCTAGCTGTGATATAATTGTTGCAGCTGGATTGTGCTTTTTTATCTACACAATAACAGGCCATGTTAGGCGTTCGTTGCCTGAGGAAAAGCGGACCACATGCCAAAAATTATCGCGGTTTCAGATGCCATCGCATCTTTAAAGTAACATCAGGTCATAACCTGGAAATCTAGCTGACCAGTTTCGCTGAAAAGTACTATTAAAATCAAGTAAGTTCATTTCGCACAGGTGACGCATCACCGACAACGCTAGAATTGCTGATAGCATGCGTCAATATTTCTTACACCGTGGCACGCGTCACGGCGCACATTTGAAAGCCTCCTGTACAGTAGCGCCATCTCACGGTGAAGCGTCGAAGTTGGTACGGGATTTCCGCGGCCGCGGAGGCGCTGTTACTACACCTGAAATATTTCTTACACCGTGGTGGGGACTTTCCCTCTTTCCCCTTTCACAACGGAAAGACCTCTTCTCCACAGCCCGGGAAGAAGGCGCGTTTCTCCCGAGGCTCGCTCGTCTTCTGGCGGGAGCCGTGCACACGCACGGATCAGAGATCTGCCACGGAGATCGCTGCCCTTATCGCCCGGCCACCGTGTGTGACTTGACCGCCGCGGGCCGTGAGCGAGGAACCACGCGAGGTGAGCGGAAACCTCTTCCCCCACATTTTTGCGTGCGTTCTTTCCTTTGTGTTTTTCACCCCCGTACGCGAGCGGAACCTTCTCCATCGTTACGGCGGTTATATTGTTGCTGCTGCATTGTATTGCCCTGGAGCAATTAACGCTCCTCCGAGTAGCATACTCGTGTTTGTCCCCCTTTCCCCGCGGCAGCGGGCTTCGCCCGCAAGAGAAGCTTGGTGCCCCGCTGGGCCCGCCTCGCAAGTCCTCTGCGGCAGAGGGAAAATGGGTCGGCGCGCCTTTGTCACCCCCCAACGAGAGGAAAAGAGGGCGAACCAAGAGCAAGCGGTTCGACCAGCTGCGTGGAGGCCTGCTGAACGCTATACAGTGGGATGACACGGTGCGTAATTGCCCTGAGCCTGCCTGCCGCCCGCGCGTCCCGGCAAAGCTGCCCTGGCCGACTCACGGGACCTGCGGTCATCGACCCCCTTCAACCCTGGGCTCCACGGTCGTCCATGGCGGTCGTCTACACTGCCTTCCTGCCCTGGCGTCCACGGCCTTCGACGACGGCACTGCTGGCTGTGAGCTGAATCTTTTCTTTATTGGTTTTAAAGTCAAACGGCCTTTCGCGGGCCCCACTCGGTATACCCTTTTTGTGAACGCGGTCACTTCTCGGCCGTAGGGCAGTTTTAAGGAGGGAGGGATGTGGGGATACCCCCGAAGAATATGGGGGTTATTCTTGTGATAACGCTCAAAGGGCTAGAAGCAGTTGTCGCTCTCTAGCACCAGCTTTCTGGTAAAACTCGAAGTGGTGCGGGAGGCGATCATTTCCCCAGCAGCATCCTTGGTTTGGTTCTAGTCCTTCATTTTCTGCCTTTACAGTTGGGTTTACACCTGGGCCTGGCCATGATTCGCGTGTTCGACGAGCTCGACGATTTTGCAAAAACGGGTTCATCTATAGGCGAGTGATTACGGAAGGCAGCAGGATTGGGTTCTATAACGTGCGCTCAGCATCATATCCAAATTGACGACAGACGCGTGCTTTTAAATCTTGGTCTAGGCTCAGCCGCTGTAAATGGTGAATTTCTCTCCTATACAGCGAATTTTCGGGAAAAAAAATCGTTCACTTTGGTTCACATTTAGGTATTAGAAACCTTGGGGCTTTCCTCTGTTGTGTGCACTGGAGGGCTGCAGAAGTTTCATTACAGGACAGCTTGTGTCACTGTGCTAAGGGGAGGAATATCGAGGCATACAAAGCTACAGAAGTCGTCATTTTTCACTCTTAGACAAACGCATTAATTCGGAATAAACCACGATACAAATCGCCTGAAAGAAGACTGGGGTTCACGCTCAAGGCTTCACCCACAAAACTACCTTGACACCATGTCCGAGGCTCAGGAACTGTATCATGCGAAGTACACCCAATAAAACATGAGTCGCACGTTGAACCCCAAACAGATTACGAGTGGTGCTGGAAAGTAGGAAGTGCGAAACCGGATAACCTCATTGCGGCTAAGGGAAAGTAGAGGTGGAAGTAATTTGCTGAAAATTCACCTCGAGTCCCACACTCTGCAGTTACACATAATATAAGGTAAGACAAAGATAGAAGGTGGCCTCCTGCTTAACCACTGCTCCATGCAGTATGTCATTGACAAGTTGCTCGGTTTCTCTCTTTCGTGAACTGTTCTGGACCGGAAGGCCGTATATAAAATAAAAATCTTTAAATCAACAATTCTAATTAGGAGTATAATTTTGCGTAACGAAGCATGTTCTATTTAACTTGTCTTGTTATTTAAAACGCAAAGAATGGCGCAATTTAGTTATTGTGTTTTTATTGCGAAAAATGAATCAGCTTTGCTACTCCCAGCAGCAATGATATATATCCTTCCAGATGTCGAAATAAAAATAAATGTATCATTTATGTAGCTGTAAGTGTTTCCTATCTATTGAAGTAGGTTAAGTATATCGTGATTAAAATTAAGAATGGAATCTTCAAATAACTGAACGAAATGAACAAAACTGATGCAGATTCAATACAGGTATTCAAACAATGAGCTGCAGTGTTAAAACATTGGCATATATTTTAACTATCCTTGTTCATTGCATGTCCCTATGTGTTAGGAAAAGGGATAAAAAATTTCGCTTGAAAAATTCGTGTTCATAAAAAAACATCAATGCTCACATAACACAGCGTTTAGGAAGAAGCTGAACAGTGCGTATAAGCATTTGATGCTTCTACGTAATGTAACATAGACGTAAATGCATGAAATGCACCCCACTCACAGCTTACACATTCGATAAGCATAGTGAAAGATCTTGTGCTTGAGGACTGCTCGTCTCTTCTTTCATGCTCCTTTTAGGCCGTTACTTGAAGAACACTAAGGCTTTTGTGTCCTATGGTAATTTTTCGTAATGGAAGCCTTCTTCAATAATTCGATGGTTCTATGCGAGCGCTTGCGTTACGTATTCACAATATGCTTGCTTCTTAAGCATCAGTGACGTAAACCATGGTGCTTGTTGGGATTCCGGCAAGCCCATTAAAGCACTTATTTGCGTGCCGTATTTTTAAACTGACATGATGAACAGCAGTCCATCTGAGCACAGATAACTGACTAGAGCTTTGACATGGTTTATCTCGTTTCGGAAAGCCAGTTTTGTGCGCCAAGCTCGCTTGCCTTATTGCTTCAAATCATTGTAATTTACTCTAATTCATGTGATGAAAACCATGCATTTACGGCTCGTGTTAGGAATTAAAGTGAAAGGGACTAGTTTTTGTGGCTTGATTATTTATTCTAAGGCATTCCACGACTGTTCCTAAGGCGATGAAGTAAAAAATTCGTAGCTCGCTGGCAGTGACGTCAGTCAACTTGGTTTTCCACTGACATCACATACTGTCTTCATGCGCCACACATAAATTTGGTGGCTGTTCTTAAGTAATATGTACACCTCACCAAGTGTAAGGATTGCAGATAGCATAACAAACGTGCAAAATTTAATATTAGGACAAATATTTACTACAAAAAGGTGAAACAAATATATTAGAGAAACAATTAAATTAGTTTTTGTTTCGAAAAACAGGTGTAAGGTTTCTACAACTGCCTGTAACTTCCACATAAAACGAGATATGCATCAAAAACCTTTTTCAACTTATTTCACATTGTTCTGACACTTTCAAAACATAACAAGTAGAAACACTTTAATTTGAAAAAAAATCGAGATTTCAATGCGGCCTCTAATTGTAAGGGAACAATTAAAACTGCGAAGGCACCCCGCCGCGGTGGCTCAGTGGCTATGGCGCTCGGCTTCTGGCCCGAAAGACGGTGGTTCAATCCTTGCTGCGGCGGCTGAATTTCGGAGGCAAAATTCTAAAGGCCCGTGTGCTGTGCGATGTCAGTGCGCGTTAAAGAACCCCAGGTGGTATGAATTTCCGGTGCCCTTCACTAAGGCGCCCCTCATAGCCTGAGCCGCTTTGGGACGTTAAACCCCAATAAACCACACCAAACAACTGTAAAAGCCATAAGAAATTGCTTTTTATGCAGGAGTCGCAGCATATTAACTCATGCGAAATCTCGCAAGAAACTGCTGAATACGCCCTACTAAGGATGGCACACACAAACGCAGTTTCGTGTGATAACCATAAAACGCAAGGGAACATTTTACATCGCAACCAGTGAAGGGCAAGATCAAAACAAAATATAGGCAACGAACGGACGTAACCGACGTAACTCCGGCTCCGAAGGGGTGTTGAGCTGCAGTATACAAGATCGCCGCCGCGTGGGCTCCAACGGCTGCAGTCGCACTGCGGTACTGAATCCTCATGCATTTCTACTTTGCCAACACTACTGATTTTAATAATAAACTGCTGAGTTGTCTTCTCACTGTCTATTGGACAGGCTTGTGCATGCGATATTACACCAGGAAGCCGGTTTGAAAGCTTCAGTCGCTCGATCGCGCATGTCCCACTGCAAATGTTGGAGTCAAACAAACTAACGCTCGTTAGTTACCGGATAATGAAGCTGTGATAGTAAATTACATCCAACAGTAACTATAATAGGTAGCACACATAACTTGAGAATGTGTGGCAACCTTTTTGCTAGGAATGCGAAATCGAATGCGATCCAACCGACTTACTACCACTCGGCACTATGTTGAAAGCGACTCTTAATGGTTCAAGTAATTCCTCTCAGACGTGGCATCTTTTCATTGAACGAAACTGTAGCTTCAAGGAAAAACCTGCACCGTAAACTTACAGAGCGCTAGCGTAGCGAGCTTTCTGTTCATGTTCTGAGCAGTGCTGTGCTCGCTAGCTGATGGCCACGGCATGTTTTGTTGAAACTCAGAAACAAGCTGCTGGAAAGTGCATCACCGTGGTGTTCGCAGGGAGTTCCTCTAACAGCTCTCCCCGGATCAGTGCAGTTCCGTCCGGACGCATACCACGACATCCACGGTCTTTTTCTTGGAGGGGGGTGACGTCTCCCATCCCCAGCGCTGTGTGCACCATGTGGGCTGCTCGTGTTGTGACCGCCCCTGCCGTTGCAGTAGCCGGCTCCTTGTTCAGTGACCGCCAGCCATTTCCGATGCAGTCAGGAGCCTTTACAACGGCACCGAATCTGCAAGCCAGAATGTGATCGAGCATTGGTAGGCAGATGGGTACAACGTGGCCACGTCCAGCGGACGAAAGAACCTCTGTCCTGAACTGCACAGCTCGAATGCGAGCGCTGGCGTATCAGTGATGACGATGATGATGTCCTCAGGCTGAATGGCACATACCCACGGCGGGGGATTCCAGGAAGGAATCTTTTTTGCCTTCTGCTCCATGTTCTCTACGGCACGTGTGCAAGAAACAATGCTGGCAGTAGGCAGGACGTGCTGGTATGCGCCACAAATTCTAAAAGCAAGACAGCAAGGGCAGGAGAACGGAAAGGAGAAAAAAATAAGCCAGCTCACGTCTGAAAATTTTGAAAAAGTAAAATTCACTTCTCAGTATACTTCCATATTTCAGTGAGAAGTGAGCTTTTTTTTGCGCAGATTAAGCATCCAATGTTTGTAGTATTTCACATTTTCAATACCATTTGCAAGCTATTCATCCTAATTGTATACACGCGCATTTATTGATCTTCACGGTGAGATGATCATTCTTGTGTTTATAACGGGCATGGTTTATTTTTTGCGAGTGAGCAGCAGCGCTCTGAAACTGTCGAAGTGATAAAGACAATGATAACCACAAGGATAAGCGGGCATCAAAAGATTCTGCAGCGATAGTGGAGGTAAAATTCGCTGTCTTCATTTGCAGCAATGAGAAACGTATGACAAGATTATGATAAAAGTGGACAGAAAAACTACACAGAATATTCAATGCATTCGAATCAGAGAGAAAGAATGAATTTCTGCTGCGTAGAAGACGACGATAAGCGGGCAGTGCTGCGGGACTAGTTGCTCGCGCTAGGCCAGCCGAGTACAAACAACGGAATAGACAATGGACCATTTTGCTCGGGTTGGTACTCATAGAATTAGTGCTCACGCACTAAAAATATCCGTTATTTGGATTCTACTTGTTCTCACTTGTGGTTCTGTAACTTGGAGGGTAAGGAAAAAGCTCAAAAATGTACTTTATATCCCTGCCGAACACTTGCCGACGCTACGTTGGAGGATGTGAGGCACTAGGAGAATGATAATGAATGATCCAAAGGGGCAGTATTTTTGTTTCGGCATGATTTGCCCATTTTGTCATTAATTTTGCCAGTCATAGGAATTTACCACGCAATTCATGGTTAACGCTTCTTAAAAATGAATCTTGGCTACCTGCCGTCACGAAACATGAGCGGAATACGATCTCCCTTTCCATCGATGACCAGCAGGATCCGGAACGCTAAAAAACAAGTACGCTTTCCATGCGTTTGCACGTTTCCAAGGCACTGCACTACCGGGAGCAAAAGTAGCTTAACCCACCCAGAAGCTCAGAACCGTGCCGATCTGCATGTGGCCGTCAACTGACGCAGCACTCCTGGTATCCCGGGCTTTACGTATCCCCGGTCTCCACATCAGGAGGGCATCGTAGAGACACGCCCACACGCAGAGCGGCGCGGTTCGGGGCTTGGACGGAGGCTCTGTTAATTTTGTACCCGGTGTACATCAAGTACCTGATTTTTAAATAATTCCCGTTATGAGCTTGAACTTTTACCAACTAAAAGCACAATTTTAGCTTTCGCACGTAAGTCAATGGCGTGGTATCTGGCCACAATCGGGGGACAAATTGTTACATACGTAACACATCACAAATTCTTAGGTGCTACGATAGACCGCGACCGGTCCCGGACGAAGCACATTTCTTTGATCAAGAAAAAGCTCGACAGCTTTACAATCACTGTGCGGTGTATGGCAGAGGAATCCTGGGGTAACTCTGAGCGATATTTACTTCACGTGTGCCAGGCGCTCGTCGTCAGTCTTCTCAGATACAGTGCACCCGTTCTCTCGGGTGTCACACTATCAGGCTTGCGTGCGCTTGGAAGCGCGCAGGCTCGTGGTTTAAGTCTGTTTGGGTTTGCCACGCAAAACTTCTACATCGAGCACATTTTACGAGGCCAGCGCCTGCTTAGCGCGAATTTATTTTTTACAGGAGTCACTTCGTATTCGTTGGGACATCTGAGCAGGCATCGTCGCCACCCCTGACAAATATTAGTGCTGTGTGTCCCGATTCAGCCGTTCACAAAGCCCTTTGTGTGCAGTGCAATACGTTGCCTTCGAACTACATGCCACACCAGATTGCGGAGGTGCCGCTTTGGGCACTACCGAAATCCTACATACGTACAACCATTCCAGGGATAACAAAGAAGACGCACATCCCACGAGTCGGTCGAATACAGCTGGCGTTGTCGTACATTGCATCTATTTATGGTCACTCCCAGCATGTTTTTTTGTGGACAGATCCGCAACGACGCGACGACGGGTGGCGCTGGCTCATTCGTGGCACGGCAGTTCTTGAAGGAAGTTCTGTAGTCACGTATAGTTTATGACGCCCAGCATAAACATTTTACAAGAGCACAATGAAATCTCCTTGAAGCCGCGAACCGAGAGGCTATGAGGACCATTACATGCCTCCCACGCATGAGACAGGTCATAGTTTTACAAGAGAATGAGCATCTCAACCCCACTGGCCAGTCTAGTGTACTCCACTCACGCACTGAGGGCGTATGCAACGTCACAGCCCATTCTTCAGCCGCCAACGCCAGTTCTTGCCTCCTAGAAGTTTGTAGAGCTCAGCGACAACAAGCGAACAGATAACCGCCGGCAAAGATCTACTAAATCAGCATCATGGCTTCGCCAGAAATTTGAAGAACAAGATTCTTGCCTGCCAGATGGGTCCATTGGTGTCTACGCAGACGCAAGCATCCAAGCCTCTGAAGCAACAACAGCAATCTATGCTACCTGCGGAGACTTGCCCTAAATCAAACCTCAAAGTTTCTTCTTACGGAACACGTTACGTCCTTTTGTGCCGAGCTCGTTGCAGTTCAAGACGCACACTGTTCCACTGCTCCGTGGCCGATACAAATATACGCTCCCTGCGGCCCACGTTACCATCCGCACAGACGGCCTTCAAGCAGTGCACTTGCTACTACGTGTTAGCCGCTGCCCAGTAATATGTCAGGACATCCAGCGGCTCGCGGCATGCATCTCGCAGCCAGGAGGTATTGATCGGATCCCACGGGATTTGCTGACCTCTCAAAGCCAAACGCATTTTGTCACTCGTTACTCGCCTGGTGTCTCCAGGCTCATCACTGCCTCGGCTCCTTCATTTGGACAACTTTACCCGCCTTTTATCAAAAAAGGAACACCTCTGGTGCCGCACACAAGCTCTCATCTCTCCGTGAGCGGTAACCCTCCCCCACAGTTTTGCGTGTGCAGAGGAGGTTGCGCTTGCGAGGATCCTGGTCGCGGTTGCCCTCACAACTGCCGTGACTCGGAAGTGTCCTCAGTATCGAGATTCCTATCCTCGGCCTGGGTGTCCGATATGTGAAAGCGAGGACAGTGAAACCGATATTCACCATTTCCTGTGGGACTGCCCTGCTCTCGAGACTACAAGGATCGGGCATATGAAGGCAGCGGGTGTTTCACCGCGCAATCCTGCTTCATATATTGCTGGACGCTGGGATCGCACCACCGCTTACTATTGGACTTCATAAAATATTCTAACTTATTCCCATCACTTTTTCATTACTGTATCGTTCACCACACTTTAGTCCATTGTTGCTAAGAGGCAATAAATCTGGTTTAAAAAAAAATCTCCTCCAAAGAGCGAGCGGGCGGTACCGTGCTAGGAGCAGCGAAATGGATTTAACGAATGCAGCGAGAGAAGTTCAAACAAGCTGGCCAGCACGAGAAAGTAAAGTACCTGAACGCTCAGCGCGAGATACCTAAGTTACCTCCGCGGCCAGCGCTGGTAATATGCCGAAAATAGGAGGTGGCGCCATCAGGATTAACAGTCTGCAGTCTACTCGACCTTATTTGTTGAAATTAGGACGACGTGGAGGTCGATGGAGCGGCGGCGTCCAGCCGAAGCGAAGGCCCCAGTGTTCTCTATAGCGTCTGCTGGCGTCCCCCCCCCCCTTCCTACTCATTCGATATTAGTGCTGATCACATGCTAGTGGCTATATACCAAAAGTGGTGAAAGAACTTCGCTGTTCCGATAAGAAAAGGGCTGATGACGGAGCCACCTCAAGATTCGAGTGCGGCTACCATCTATGAGCCGCCCTAGAATACGCTACGCGTTTCCTGTATTGTATTTCATGAATGCTTCATCCCTTCACACCGAAATGGACTGAGTTTTATTCGACTGTTTCTTGGCTGATTTCTTGCTAATAGAAACCGCATTTTTTCTGAACATGATCATCAGGCTAACTATCCGCCTCCCATTTGTGGAAGGTTTCACGTTTACCTGTGAAGCAGCAGTCCAACATAAGAATGATCTTGTGAGTAGAGAATCACCCGAAACGCTACTTTTCTCCCTTGAGAGTTTCTGTTCATTGACCAATATCATCTTTTTTCAAAAGAGACAATATCGTCAACGAACTCGCCTTTGGCACAAGTGGTGCGAAATGGGCTTCTTGGTTACCGATCATATATGAAAGAGCTCTAGGCCGGCACACAGGAAGGAGACGCCGCGAGAACTATCAACTGGATTTATTGCTGGTAGCTCAGGAACGTATATAGGTTTGACAAGCTAAGAACAATTAAATAATTACAAAAGGTGCACAACGAGGCATAACAGAGGAACGGAACGTGCCAAGCTCGGCTGCTAAAGAGGATCTCAAAGGGGAAGCCGCAAGGAGCAACAAAACAAGTGTACACAAGCAAGAACAGAGAATTTATAACAAGTGTATAAGACAGGTAAAATCTAATGACAGGGCGCGTGTTGAAAACCTGATGGTGATACGAGGAGCAACCACAAAAGGATGAAAACAAGCGCCAAAAAGCAGCAACAAAAAATTCATAAGGGTGCGTAAGAAAGCTGAAATCTAGCGGCAGGGCCCACGTCAGAATACTGCTCATCTTGAACGGCGATTTCCTTGGGAAACAGGATGACAGGCGGTGTTCTGACACAGTGTTATTCTTTCTTCTTAATCATGAATTCTTCCTTTATCTCACTGATGCTCAGGTCACGATATTCTTGATGATAAGTGTTTAGGTTAACAGGCGACAGGAACGCTCACAAAGGAGAAAGTCAATTACAAGGCTAGAACCAATTTGCTTTCCTAGCGAATTGGCGCGCTCTCGCAACCTGTCATTAATGTACATCCCGGTTTGACTGATGTATAGCCCGCCACCAACCAGGAGGCTTTTTAAGAACATGGCAAGAAAATAGATCATAACCTCTCAATTCACTGTCGCCAATGTGAGGGCTGCTATACCCTATTGAGCCAAACGCGTATCATCAAGAATATCATGATCAGAACACACGTGAGACATGGGAAGCATTAATATCATTAAGAAGAAGGAGTAGCATTGTGTGGGCACACCATCTGTCACTCTGTTTTCCAAGGAAATCGCAGTTATATGTGAACAGATCTCCGACGCGCCCTGCTGCTAGATTTTAGCTGTCTTATACACTTGTTAAGAATTTTTGTCTTGCATGTTTACATTAGTTTTTGTTGGTCTTTGTGGCTTCCCGTTTGAGATACTCTTAGCGGCCAATCTGAGTATGCCGTTCCCTGTGTCATATCGCGTTGAGCGCAATTCGTAATTATTTTGTTTTTC
The DNA here is from genome assembly GCF_055824585.1 of Amblyomma mixtum. NCBI lineage: Eukaryota > Metazoa > Arthropoda > Arachnida > Ixodida > Ixodidae > Amblyomma > Amblyomma mixtum. The sequence continues at coordinate 263,947,036 of NC_143014.1, read as the reverse complement.
TTAGCTTTCCTAATCTATATATTGACACATGCCTTCCCTAGAAGATGAGGAAGAACGCAACGGGCCATTGGAGAAAGACGAAGTGACTCTGCTCCGTCTCGTGCTGACCTGACTGGCTGCCGGTGTTCCTCGGCGCAGGAGACTTCTTTGTAACGTTACGTTACAATATCATCCTGGGCTTTTTGTAATAGAACCAGTTGATAGTCAGCGCTCCTGCTTTCTTGTTACTGTGTCCTTCCTAGCGCTCTTTCAAATATGATCCTCCTTGGCGTCCCTGAATTCTTGATCTTTTAATGCGGCACGGCTGCCTTCCCCATGTTATATTAGATGATTGAAATTGTGAGGTCTAACCACCTAACGGGCACATTTTGCATAGAAAATGACACCAAACTGGTCATTCAGTACAGGTGCTGCCATCTGTCGGCAAACTGAAAGTATGGTTTTAACGAGCCCAATACACGCCTTAAATTGGACACAGAGTGCCAGAAAAAAAAAGCTCGTTTAGGCACTAACCAGAAATGACAGTCGGCTTGTCATAAGCCTGGCTCCTCGAATTCCGCACAGGGTTCCCGTTTCAAAGGAGCACATGGGCTATGAGGGGCACCGTACTGGAAGGCTCCGGTTTGATTCTGACCTCCATGGGATCTTTAACGGCCACTGCCATCACTCAGAACACCGGTGCCTTTCGCTTTTCCCTCTATACTACAATTATCTAAAGAATGCCGTTATGGTACACTCGTAAAATGGCATTTGGCTCTGAGGAAAGAACGTTTTCCGTCACCACGGAGGGCGTTGCGGCGAAGAACAGGGTTAATTTCTCTAATACTACAGACGTGGCTTAGGCGTGCGGAAAAATTTTTCGCCCCCCACTAACAAACATGAATGCAGGGAGGAGTTATCACCACTCTCTCGCCCATCACCACTTCGTACCTTTAAGCATTCGAACTGTGACACTGGCCCGTCCATATGAAGCGCCGCAGCATTTGGGCCGCAGGGAACTTTGCTCGATCATAGAGCTTTCTCTCATCCACTCCCACCCGCTTCCCTTCCCTCACGGCGCGGTTAAGCTGTCCATCGAGATATGAGAAGGTTACTGCTCCTTTCATTTCCTCACACCCAATTTTCAATATTTCTTGTCGTGGCACTGGATCCTCCAGAGGGAGGATTGCCGCAGGGCAGTTTGCTTGTTTTTGGCGTCGAACGGCTGTCTGTGAACGTTCCATCAGGCTGTCCGTTGTTTAGGTTTCCAAACAGAATGCCTCTCAAACATTTCCATGCAAGACAGAAACAAAGGGCTGGCCCGGCATCTTCCCTGGAGTGAAACGTAGGGTTGGCACTTCCTGCACCTCCCTATGGGCAGTGGCACCTCCGCTGGCTACGACATCGACGGGGCCGACCCCCACCACCACAACCGTTACCCCTTTTGTCGCATTGGTATCAAGACCGTGTTGGCTGGCGGTGCACCAAAGGAGGGATTTTGTGGCCAGCTGCAGCGGTTTCTTCGGTGCGATTGCATGAATCACGTTTAACAGGCTCCCTAAATTGTCCATCCACATTAAACCAGCGCCTGCATGCACCTCATGACGTAGGGCTTCATGAAGTACGAAACGGAACCCGGATGCTGCTGCTGCCTGCCAGCTCTTGCGCTTCTGAGGGGCGCCAGAGAAGCTGGATAACAGAGGAGCAAGCCAAGCCGAGAAGTGCAATATCAAGCAAGACGACCAGAAACAGGACCCCTATTGTGTTATAACTAGCCGCAAGTATAGAATCAGAACTCACGTAATATTTGGGTTCTACAGCCAATGATATTACGCGGGTTGTTATAAGAGTTGATCAACAGCCGGAACTTATTGGGTTCCTGGGTGAGCAGAATCCAAATGAAGCGGAAGGTGGTGGAGTCTAGAAGTTCCACCAGTTGTCTTTTTATCTCCCGATGACGTACAACAGCGACGATTACAAAGACAAAAATTAGTGATGCGTGCACTTGTGCGTGCTGCATCATCTGTCTAAAGTCGAGGAGTCCAGTCTAAGAATTCAGCAGGCTGAGGGCGAAGAGTACCAGCTGATCCATCTGAAAACGGACACGGACGAGGCACTCAGATGGAACAAATGAAAGACGACGAAAGTGTTTCTTCTTGCATTTTGTCTTCAGTAGCTGTTCTCAAGAAAATAACAGATTCGAATGAGATGGCTAAAGCATTGCACCCTGAGTTCTAACCAACTGAAATAATTTCGAAGCAACTGGTGTAATTTGTGCCTTTTTCGGCAACGTTCCTTCTTTGCGATTTCGTTAACTTTTACGCGCTCTCTGCTTGGACCTAGTGTGTGTAGTATTTTACTAATCCTACAAATATTCAAAGTAAAGAAAATTTCGCTTTCTCTTCCTTTACATTTTGTGCCCTGGGCCGTCTACTTTCCGCAAGAGCTATTCGATCAAGACCGAGAGCGCCGGCAGGAGTTGAGCTAACGCGACAAAAATGAAATTGTTTTCAGAGAGATGGCTGGAGCGGAGGAGGAGGGGGTCTTTTTTACAAAGTATAAAGTTCACTAATGCATTTTTAGGCTGGAAAACTACACCTAGTGTGCGCATATAAAATCAGTAACTTTTGCTGGCTTCAGAATTCCGCCTACGGGGTGTTCTATGGTTTGCATTAAAGGTTTCAGTAGAACAGTGTCCGAATGTAGCCCACACAGAAATGTGGCTGCCGCGCCCGGGAATCAACCTCACGGCACCGCGCTCGGGAACAGGGACCAAACAACCAGACAGCATCTCTTGCTTCGACGAACGATTTGCCTCTTAGTATTTTTAGGCCCTGTACAATATCACTTTTTCCTCGTTATTTCATCCCGCTGCTCACCCTTTCGAAACGCTTCCTTCAAACTGATATTTTACCGAGCCATGCGCACATCGCACACTTTTATTCTGGGTTATACGTGAACTCTCCCGCTCAACACTTCTTGGAGACCTGCGCTGATTATTATTCATGATTCAGGCGCTCCTTGAGCACAGCTGTCTTTACGCCATAGAAAAATCGCATTTTGGTTACCCATTACGGGAGGTGCATCGCAGTTTCTACAGGGTGTAAAATAAGGTGGCTGCTAGCGATAGTTTTACCAGCAGTGCAGCATGGTCGCAGCTAGTACAAAGAGGCAGCAAGGAGTAGGGTATCAGGAAAGAACGAGCATATCAGTAGGGAACTGATTCTAACTGCTCTTACCTCCTTCACCGCTGTTCACAATAAGGCAAAGGGCACAAATATAACTGGCACTGAATTTAGTTTTATGAAATTGTTTCTTTACCAATTGTACAATTGCAAACTACATCGTATCTGACATTAATCTTTTTTGCTCGTACGCAGCGCGTTTCAGGTCCAGTTGTGGGCCTCTGAGTGCTTCGGAAGAGCCCCAGAAATTTTCTCCTCCGAAGAATTTTCAGTACTAAAGAATTTTTTAATGTGTGAAAAGAGGCATCACTTATTTCAGTTGTATCGAGACGAATTGTTCATGTCTAGGTGTTATGCCAAGCGCTTCTAGCAGCTCGCGAATCGCTAGGCATGGCAATTTATCTGAAAAGCAATATTTTCTCTGAAAGCCTGCAAACCCATTGATGTTAGAAAAGATATGATTACGTTTCGCAGCTTATACGCGGCTGAGAGTTAAAAATTCGGCACCCATAACGTTGTAGTGCGCGGTACTGAGCGCACGCCGACCACTGCGTGGGCTGCTCTTGCATTAAGGAACAATGCGAAGCAAGGTGACACATAAAGACATTCATGGCTGCTACAAAATTAACGCCGGCAAGTCACAAAATACGATCACGACTCGATGTAGTCCGTCTGTGCAGCAGAGTTACATACGAGTGTTCGCCCACGCTAGGGCTATGCGGCAGATACACCGTGGCCGGGGCGAACTTGTCACGCTACGTGATAACGAGGGAACACCTTGCGGGAACGAGGCTTCGCCCCGAAGGCGAACAACGGAACTCCACCGAAACGTCCACCATGCTCTATGACTGATGACCTTCACAATACCAGACGCATAAAACAATACTGATGTAACACCAATTTGTAAAAACGGAGTAGGACATTAAAAATTATATCACAAGAGCTCCAATTTACTGACGACAGCGTTTTCCAAAAAAGGCTCAACAAAGGCCTTCAATTATTCGAGGGAAGAGGAAAAGATACTTTAACCTCAACAACGGACCCTACAACTCTCGAATGGAATTCAGCCCACAAGGGGTGCGTTATCCCTTTTGGGAGGAAGGCGAGCCCATGCCTGAGAAAAGAATGGCGAGCGCGAAGCTTTCGCTCCATTCCAACAAGCGAAAATGCCCTTCAGAACTACTACAGGCAAGGAGACACCGAATGCCCTAGATGCTGTGGACTCAGCACTTCATGTCGAGCGCAGGAGGGAGCTTAGATCGGACATGAGCTTTGCGGATTCGGCACAGACTCAAGAAGGATCGACCATTCGCGGCCTTGGTTCCAGCTTCAGAGAACGTGAGTTAGTAAATACAAAGAAGCTGTGCTTTGCCAAAAGGACGCTAAAAAAAGTGCTTCTACTATTAGGCGGGCGGTCTTCTGCGTCTCCAGCTCACACAGAGCTTCTTTACTTCGCTACTTTTTCACTATTAAGGCGCACATGGCACTAAGTGATGCAGGATAAAAAAGATAACATCGCACGATTCCACAAACAAAGAGTTGTCATGTGAAGGCAGCAACACGTTTAAGCAATGAAATGGCACAAATTAGGCCATCGTTTCATAAGCACAAGGAAAAAGTCGCTTCTCACACAAGGTTAGTGATTCATAACGGTAATATATGGGTTTTGGCCTTTCCTGTCTTTAAAATATGACCGCTATTCTGTTTTATTAATTTTTCCTTCCTTTATTTTCATATGTTAAGCGCGGACGAGCATGTTCGATGTTCTTTCTGGTGCCACCTGTTGTCAGCATTGTTATTTGCGCTCGTGTCATGGAGAACAGACACCAGAAGGCAAAGAAGATGCCCTCGTGGTATTCCTATGCACCTCATCATCATCATCATCATCATCATCCTATGCACCCTGGTCAATTCCCCGCCGTGAGTACGTGCCATTAAGCTTGAAGACATCATCATCATCACCATCCTTGCATGCGCTTTCGTGTTCCAGTTGTTCGATTCAGTTTGGAACGTGGCCACGTTGTACGCCTGGGTCTTCCGCCGTCCTTTCACATCATGGCTAGGAAACGCGGCGCCACTGAAGAGGCTCCTGACCGCATCGTGGATGCCTGGTTATCGCTGAACAAGGATCCGGCGTCTGCAACAGCAGTGGCGGTCACACCACGGCTAGCGCGCCGGCTTCATCTTGGCAGTCACCGGTCTCCCAGCTCGTCTAATGCCTGTGCTCTGTCCGATTCAGCTGCTGTAAACACGGGGCACACGACGCTGGAAGCCCCAACCTGCTCCAGGACAAGGGCCGCGGATGTCGTGAGTAGCCTTCACATGAGAGCACACCCATCCTGGCAGAGACGATAGCCGACATCCCACCTACCGCCGGGGCGATGTACGGGCCAAAAGCAACTTACTTAGTTTGGGGAATAGATGCGTCTCCTATAAGAGTCAGTCGTGAATACCCCGCATTAATGAATATGACCGGCAAACTGGCTGCCTATTGCCCTTTTGGGTTCAGTTGCATATTTGCCCTAGAAGCAAGGGAAAAAAATTGACTTAATCTCGACTGCTCAATTTCCCCTTCTTTACTATTCCCACTCATGAACCGGTACCCGTTTCATAACTGACACCACGCTGTTATGGCTCGCCCATACTGCGGTATCCGACTTGAAGCGCAAGCGCTTTTTTTCGCCGAGCAGAACTTTTGGACGAAAAACGTGCTTGAAAGATCGATTAGCGCTGAAGAGCTCTATCGGCGATAAAGGTCGTTTTATGTCGTTAATGAATATGAATTTGAGAACGAGATTTCACTCAATCCTTTTAAACCTAACCGTCTCACAAAACACCGCACTCGCACAGCCGTCGCCGACGCGCTGAATGGGCAAAGTTTGCTCGCTTTTGACCTCGAACGGCCATCGGTTGACCTTCCATTAGTCAGTTCGCTGCAGAGTTTGCAGTGCAGGTTTTATCTTATCTTTTAAGGCGATATCGTTAATACACCCGTCCTGCCTGAAAATACGGCATCGTCAACGTTGCCGCCGTCGGCGTCGTCGGCGTTTTGCGCGAAAAATCTTTTGAAAAACAAGTTAGGTGGGCTACCTAGATCACGTGATTGTCTCGCTCGATCACAATCTGCCCACCGGATTGTGAGAAAAATTGCAATGGTTTAGCTCTGGTTAAACCTGGAGGATTCCGAAAGCAACGAGAGAGAGGCGATGGAGAGCGCGCGGCAGCAGCGGCGGCCCCGGCATGCTAGCTATGCGCCGCTACTGCGCATGCGCAACTGGCGAGCGCGGCGGCAGCGGCGCGCCAGCTGTGAGCCGTGTGACGTCACTGCTCCTCGCGCATGCGCAGTATGGACATTTGTCAGCTTCACGAATGGGCACGGCGACTCGCGTAGTGTTGCTTTCGCAACAACCATGGCAGGTGGCAGTTAACGTATTGATTGGTCGCGCGAAGTTGCTCGGGACGAGCAACCTGGGTCGCACAAGCTTCATCGGTGGCAGCATGTGCCATCGCAGAACATTGGCGCATTGCTTAATCGCTGGAGTACAGCGCCAGTAGTAGTATGAGGACTGGCAGGGATTTCTGTGTGCAAAGTCGAGAATGCCAACTCCGCATAAATGGGCATTAACCAATCAACGGCATCGCGGCACACCCATAAGTCGGAGCTGAAGTGTCTAGTTCAATTTTTTGAACCTTTAGTGCGAAAGCACTATTCCAGACGCACAAACCTCGAGCAAGAATCTTTTATGCTGTGAACAGAGTACCTTGGGCAAGCTCGGAAAAGTTCTGATGAACCTCGCGCCCGTTGTAACCAAGGGGGGGGGGGGGGGGGGGGAGGAGGAGCGTCGCGCCAGTTAAATCCTGAGTAAAGAGCGGATGATAAGGAGACAAAAAGGCGGTTGCGTGCACGTGTAGATTCCAGAAAGAAGAAGAGAAGAATCAACGCATGCATTCGCAGGTCTACTCGGTCTAAAAACGTTAAAGGGTCCCTGAAAAGGGTGTTTGAGGTTGGCGATAAAATGCTCGCATTATGTAGGGTACAGGCCACCGAGCGTTAATGCCACGTTCCAGGTCTCAAAGGAGAGCCGAGAGTTTATAATTGTAAAAATTGGCTGTGGCTTAGCTAAGGTTAAGCCTGGTTATCTCGAAGCGAAAAGTTGCGGCAAGGCGGAGGAGGAGCCGCGCGTGTAGTGAATACGGTGCTGTCTTAGAAGGTTGCTTTAGAGACATGTACTGTGCCTTGTATTCCTCTCGGGTGTACACCAAGATATGAGAGACAGGCATTTGCTTTCCTTAAAAGCAATTTTCATTTTATTTCATTTTCCTTAAGGCCCTTACGGCGCGGTTCGGGTATCCACCGAGATATGAGTGAGGCAGGAGTCGTTTCTTTTCCTTAAAACCAATTCTCTTTTCATTTTCCTTTCCTTACGGCGCGGTTCGGGTGTCCACCGAGATATGAGAGATTCCTCACGCACGGCATGTCTTTTGTTTATTCTTTTTATCTGTGAAGCGTGTGACGTCACTCCTTTCGGGTGTACACCAAGATATGAGAGACAGGCATTTCCTTTCCTTAAAACCAATTTTAATTTCATTTCATTTTCCTTAAGGCCCTTACAGCGCGGTTCAAGGTATCTACCGAGATATGAGAGACAGGCGTCGTTTCCTTTCCTTAAAACCAATTTTCTTTTCATTTTCCTTCCCTCACGGCGCGGTTCGGGTGTCCACCGTGACATCACGCAGTTCGGGCATGCGCACCTGTGGCTTTTTCTGACGACGGGGCCCACGCTAGCCTCTGTGTTGACTAGCCTAGTGAAGCTTTTCGTTTCAAAACTTCCGTTTCCGCGCTTCACGGCGGCCAGCGGTGCCAGGGTTTTACCCCAATCCGCGCGCAACGCATCATGCAGCGCTCGTTACGTAATGGAGCGGACTGCTATCACATGGTCACCTCGCCAACTTCCCGACACGGGCGGAGGGGCTGAGTGAGTGGGGCCTACGAAGGAGCACTGACATTTCAGCGCGCAGAAAAGGACGAGAGATGGAAAAGCGTGAAGACGTGGGAATTTATATGCTGCCTAGGGATAACTCAACTGCCACAAAACGCATTAAAAAATTTCTTGCTGGGGGATAATTGTGAAGCGCCTTGACATAACATCCTAGGCATAAAGCAGCATTATTACACCCCCTTTTAGAGCCCTTTAACATCCGTACACCTTTTTTTGCTGCAGGCAGCGACTAAGGCCTGTCCTACCGTCCTGTCTGAGGTAAAACGCCGGTTTTCCGCTCCACGTATCTCTTTGCGGGCTGTGACAGCTCCAGTGACGACGACGTCGGAGGAGCCGAACATAACCCGTCCTCCGCTATGCTGGCGCCCTACACGGGTACCTCTGGTACCTCTGGCTGAGGTGCTATTCGTTCTGGTTTTTTCCGGATTGCTGCAGCGATCCTCTACGCTGCTAGTAGGTGAGTAAAGGTTCATAGTTTCCATCGTTCTTCTTCCACTTATAACTCGCGCTTGAATGCAGGTGCTAAAAAAAGAGATGCAATAAATACGAAAAGGAAGAGGCATGCTGCTGCTTGCCGTGAACAGTCATTGAGAAACATTCGCGTTATTCTGCGCTCTCCACGGTCGCCAGTGCAACATTGTAACTAAAAAGAGGAGCCGAACAGCAGGCTAAGCCCACAAGACGTGCGACATGAACCAACACAACCTTAAATATGCCCATTTCAATTTTATTCTAAGCGCATGTCAAAAGTAAGAACTATAGAAAGACTGCGAGCTCTGCAAATAGGAGCAAGAAATAATTTTTCTTGTGAGTGTAATCCGTGTCAAGCGGAAATCGTGGTCCATGTATCGATTACGAATGACATTCTTTCCACTGCAGGAGTACTGCGACGAACACTGCAACGACTATACCAATGTTGCAAAATTTAGTCATTATTATATATAAATCAAGGCTACATCTTCCGCAGGGCGTCAGCTGCACAGTGCAGTGTTTAGCCGGAGATATGAGTATACTGAGGTGCTAGAGCCAGCTGTTCCTGTTTAGGCTATACTGCGAACGGGAACACAGCACTAAATAAAAGACCCCGAAAGCTACTCCCTCCCGTCATTTCTCTTCCCTGATTGGCCCCTTTCCTTTCGATGCCTTTAGTTTTTTTGCACAATGTCCCGCCTTCGTTCAGCCACCTCTCCCATAACCACTTTTTGACGGCCGTACTTTGTTTCCGAGGTTTGTATTGGGGCCAGTCCTCAGACCACAGAGTGGCATTTTTGTTCTCACCGGTTCAAAGTACATCGATACCCACAATTCTGTACCCAGATTGTGAGATGACACGTATTGTAAGACGAATTAACGAGTTGCTGGCGAACCATATATAGAGATATTCTTTTATTGAAGCGGTACTAATTAGGATTCGGCCTTTCATAGCCAGGGGCGCTAATTTTAAATTACTTTCCTCTGAGGTTTCAATGCGAAGAACGCTACATCGTACACCGGACCACCAGTACGCGACCATGTCGCATCAGGAGCCGCGCCTGCAGGTGGCACCTGGCTTAAGCCAAGCGTAGCGATGGCTTATGTCCACACGTACCTTAGCTTTGCGCTTAAAACGATCGTTGTAACATTTTTGTCCTTTATGGTGGCAACACATGACATATCATCAGAGTTTCAACACGGTAACATAATACGAATCCCCCGAGTGGTTGGAATCCCGGGCATAGTCCGAATAAAGTAATGCGTATTTGCCGTGGCCCTACCGCGTTTCGCGGACAGTTCTCGTCATCCGACAGCGGCCCGTGGAACGTGTCACGTGATGAAAATTATCCATTAGTCAAACGCAATTACTTTCATTCGAATAACTTTTTTTGATGCTATCGGCTCTCAAGCTGGGGTAGTGGCCCTTATTCAGCTCTTACTGGAATATGTATACGGTATACGGTCGAAGCCAAGAGCACCGTGAAGGTCCCACTAGCCTGTGGGGTGTGCAATTTTTGCTGTCGAGTCATGGAGTGGAGGATAAGTGAAGAAGGTCGTAGACATTTAGTTAAATAGAAAACCTTCTAATTGATTTATAAATTTCAAAGCAACACCTGAGCTACCCACGTAAACATATTACGCTTTACAGACTACTACTGAGAGTTTAGAAGTAGTTTCACCTATATGCTTCTCCATTGTTTGCACTGGAAGTGTTAGCTGATCAACGTCCCAATGTAGCCGCCACTAAAATACGGTGCGACATTACGCTCGGGAGCGACGGAGCATACCGCAGGGCCATGCTACCAAACCTTTTAACGATGATTCCCTTTTTAGCTCTTTTAGTCCCTCTGCGCAATTTAATTTCCGTTTTTTTTTTAATTTTGACTACACTGTCTGGTTTGCAACTTTCCACCTAACACATAATATTTAATAGGCCATGCATACGTTGCGATTTTTTTTTTGCAGATTTTACTCAAGGTAGAGGCATCGGGCGCGTTGCTACTGCAAAACGTATGAAAGAGAGTGAGAACCAAAAGCACAATTTCACCCACGCAACACATCTTGGAGACCTCTGTTGACCATCAACCTTGTTTAGGCCCTCTTTCGTATTAGCTGCCCTTGCGCCATAAAAAGATAATGACATCGTCACCACCCGTCATAGCTGATGCGTTAGAGCTTAGGCACGTTGAGCTCCACTGGAAGTGATGCTTGACCAGTTTTACAGTGAGAACCTATGTCATGTCCAAGTCGTATCTCTAACGTTAAGTTTTTGTTATGCAGTGTGCTGATGTTCCTGCTGGTGGCCTCATGCTGCTCCCGTAGAGGCCCGGGACCGTATTGGAGCCATGACGGTTCCTTTGAGAAATTTTCAGTACTAAAACATTTAACAATGCGTTAAAAGATAGTCTCGCTTATTGCGTCTATGTTGACACAGATTATCACGGTCTGGCTGTTATATCCATCTCTTACTACCAGTTTTTTAAAAACCAGTGACACTTTTTCTTGAAAGCAACATTTTCTCCGAAACCCAACGAACACCCTCCTCATCATTTGACCACCTTTTACGTGCATACTAAATGTGCAGCCCGATTATTAAGAAGCCCATTAAGTTAACTGCATGGTGGTGTGATGTGCCCTTTTTCGAGAACTCCAGCACAGGTGGACCATTTAAACTCTCTTATGTGCCTGCAGACGCTGCCGTTGAAGGTAACGAGTGGGCTCATAGCGAAGCGTGTCTAGCGCCACATATGCCGAAATCCGCGCCGAACGCTTCGACCACTTCGTGGGCCAAAAAATGCGCGCTTATTTATGATAGATTTTAATACAAATTCCCAAGAAGCGGTGCCATAACACCCTTCTAATCCTCTGCGAGAAGAAGGAGGAAGGCTGATGTAAGGTAGCTCGTCTCAGTATGCTGATTTCCTCTTCGAAAGCGCGGAGAATGCTCTGTTGATGTGTTAATGGAACACGCGTTTGTAGGCTCCACAGCAGACAGTACTGTTTGGTTCGCGTATAACTTGCCCTGTTCTTTTCCTCCTGGTATTCGCGCTTCATTTGTCGCTGGTGGCAAGAAGTAAGAGATCGACACCATTCTCATGGCCAATTGCGATACGTTCTCTGAACGAGCACAGAAGCGCTGCATGGATTTGTGTATTAAGTAAAAACTACGGAATCAATCATAGAGTAGCGCCGCCGGAAAACGTACTGGTTAGCAGTTAAGGCAAGTGAGATTTACAATTCAAATTTTGAGAGAAAAACTGCTGATAAAGGAAACAGCGGCGGAGATGTTTCTGTAGATCAGGTTTCAACGCTGGGAGAATGCGTATATAATGCGGGCCACCCATTGGCTGCAGCTTACTCGACGCTCCTGCGAAATAACCCGGGCTTACCAGTGTTCCTCTGATCATGCAAGACAAGATTCTTTCTTGGTGTTGATACGTCTGTAGTAGGGCGTTCCCATTAAAAATTTTCAAATTTCGAGGAGACAATTCCGCCTTGAAGACATGACGTGATAGCTTTAATGGGTTCATGCCTATATATGCGCAATTGGTTACTCTCTACTTTACATTCATAGTCCATGGGTGTCCTCATGCACCCTTGGCTCAGTGGTGGAGCGGTTGAGCGATGCGCTGCTGCCCTTCGATAGCAGGCCCTGCCACCAGTGGGGCTTGTGCGATTGCATGTCGGAAAAAAACAGCGCAAAGAAGACGACGCCCTACTGAAAAATCCGGTATGAATTTTAAACCGGAACCGCATACCGGGTTATTGTACAGGATTTGCGATACCGGATTAGCGGAATATCCTGTACAAAACAGGACAGTCCTGTATAATACAGGATACTCCTGTATAATACAGGACTCTCCTGTTTTGTACAGCACACTCCGGTAATCCGGTATCGCAAATCCTGTACAATAACCAGGTATGCGGTTCCGGTTTAAAATTCAGACCGGCATACAGGACAGTCCTGTATTCTACAGGCTAGGCCCGTATTATGCAGGAGGGCCCTGTATCACAGAAAAAAGGCAGGAATAAAATGCTTCAAATATATCCCACTTTGACTAAATCTGCCCAAAAACTGGGCCCATAAGTGTACATGCCAAATGCTGCAATATACAGAGTCTCAGAAACTGGTAATCTGCGATTATCAGCGACTCGTATTGCAGTCGATGTGCAATTGTGTTATTTGCTCCAAGCTTTTACCAAGTATTGGTAGCTTGGTGAGTATTATAATGCATCAAAAACTCCAAAAGATGTTTATTTTTTTCGCATGTCTTGAACCAGCTCACTGAGGTAATAATTTAACTCTTCGCGACGATCTACCGGCGCTGCCCTACTGAAAAATCCGGTATGAATTTTAAAACGGAAACGCATACCGGGTTATTGTACAGGATTTGCGATACCGAATTACCGGAATATCCTGTATAAAACAGGACAGACCTGTATAATACAGGACTCTCCTGTTTTGTACAGGATACTCCGGTAATCCGGTATCGCAAATCCTGTACAATAACCCGGTATGCGGTTCCGGTTTAAAATTCAGACCGGCATAAAGGACAGTCCTGTATTCTACAGGCTAGGCCCGTATTATGCGGGAGGGCCCTGTAGCACAGAAAAAAGACAGGAATAAAATGCTTCAAATATATCCCACTTGGACTAAATCTGCCCAAAAACTGGGGCCATAAGTGTATATGCCAAATGCTGCAATATACAGAGCCTCAGAAACTGGTAATCTGCGATTATCAGCGACTCGTATTGCAGTCGATGTGCAATTGTGTTATTTGCTCCCAGATTTTACCAAGTATTGGTAGCTTGATGAGTATTATAATGCATCAAAAACTACAAAAGATGTTTATTTTTTTCGCATATGTCTTGAACCAGCTCACTGAGGTAATAATTTAACTCTTCGCGACGATCTACCGGCGCTGAGAGAGAAGGACGATAGGGTTCCACCATATTTGCACTGGACGTACGCATGGAAGGCGATGTCATCTTCGATCGTGGATTGATCAAGCAACACGATGAAAGGCACAAAAAACTGTATAACACAAATTCAACGAGGATTAGCGAGTGCCAGCGTGTTTTCGCAGCTACCTTCATCCCTTGACACTCAACCCAACCGCCGGAAAGAAAAACCTGTTCCAAACAAACGCGACCGGACACAGTGAACAACAAGTAGAATCGGGGCCCCCTCTCCACTTCATGGAGCGTCGCGGGGAGTGTGGTAGGGAGGGCGGCTTAAAATGTTCGGTAGTGGACTCTGTAGAGTGAGTGCCTCCTCGCCATCTCGGAGAAGGGGGCTGGGAGGGATAGGACAGACACAAAGGAGACCTCGGGGAAGGAACAAAGGCAGACAGAAAAAAACAGGGTTGAGCAGGTTTTTTTTTTGAGAGTGGACTCATGAAAAGCAGGGAAGGCGGTGGTGAGAGGAAAGAAAAAAACTTGAAAAAAAAAGTCCGCAAAGACAGGTTACTCGTGTGACGTTTCTACGGGAGTTTGTTTTTATTTTGTTCTCTCTAGCGCTGTACCTTTTCACTAGCTAACCTTTTCTTGTTCATCGATAGAAATGTTCTCGGCGATTTGTGATTAGTATCTCTTCCTGATAGAGTGAAGGGTGGGGCCGCTCGCGATGGTACTGGGACAAGCGGAGTTATCAATGGGCAATCACTTGACGAAGAAGAAGTGCAAAGAATTCCTGCACGAAAACCAAGAATTTTCTTTCTTCATCGATGCGTCGCTACAGACTGCCGCTAGCGAACAGCTGCTGCAATGAACGCGTTAGTAACGAACCTTTTGGAGCCTCTGGCGCAGTCACCGGAGGCTCGCCATGTTTATCAGCCAGTCGTGAAATTCTGCACTGTGAAATCCAGAGTAATCTGCGCAGGACTTAGGAAGGCTGCTGGCGGATGTATACTAGCCGTCTGCCCGCACACAGCCGCCCTGGCTTTGTCAGGGTGCGGCACGGGAAGCCAATATGGCAGTTGCCCGCAAAACCCCTTCATGCAGCCCCCGCCTTTCATGCACAAACTGCATGTTTTGCCACTGAGAAGCTCACGCTTAGCCCTTTTCTTTTCCTAGCCCTTTCAACAAAACCGTGTATGTGTTGATTATCGCACTTATGCGCACGCTGACCCCCCCCCCCCTTCCCCTAAAAAACATCTGCTGGCGTACAACAGTCAATCTGCAGACCAAGCACCAAAACCGCAGCACATATCGCTCTGAATACAGGCTGGTATGTCCGGTTTGAGCTCCGTACCGGACTGTCTGTCCGGTTTGAGCTCCGTACCGGACTGGTCTGTCCGGTTTGAGCTTCGAACCGGCAATGGACTGTCCGGTATGAGCTCCGTACCGGAGTGGTCTGTCCGGTTTGGGATCGATACCGGACCGGTATGAACCGGCATAGCCATCAAACCGGACGGCTCTCGCCGGTATGAGAGTGATACCGGACCGGTATGAAACCGATATGTTCCGGTAAAATACGGTTTGCCGCGATACCGGATTTTTCAATAGGGCGGCCAAAGAAATGGGGCGCACACGATCGTCCCCTCTGTTTGTCGTCGTCTTTTTTGTGCTGTTTTTTGTAATATGCAACCACTCCAACTCGCCCAGTCTTCCATCCTTCGGCTTGTGCGACCCAAGTTGGTCTACCTGCGCAAACTCTCGCGAACAAGCATTCATTCAAATGCCCCCTGCAAGGGTGGTCACTTTGCTCACAACCCCTTCGGGGGTTCTGATGACGCCACAAGATCTCGTGACCCCTGTGGCCAACCTCGGTTGCCGGAGCGGCCGGACCAACCGGTCGCTCTAGCGGCGAGGGTTCAAACGTTCGCCAACGCCGACGCCGGATAATATAGTAGAACTTTTTGACGGGTTAGTTGGTACATCGTCTTGAAAGAATGTCGTACGCCAAATAATGTCGTACGCCGGATAATATGTCGTACGCCGGATAATATATTTCGACAGAGGGGCACTAACCGTTTAGCGTTACACTGATTACACTACTAACTTCGCATTCACTAACACTGCAAAATGAAATCTGTATGCCTCTAAGCTTGTTTTGTCTTAAAAGATACTGGATTTCTTTGGAGGCAAAATGTTTGAGGTCCGTGTAGAGTGCGATATCAGTGCACGTTGAAGAACCCCATGTAGTCGAAATTATCCCTTGACCACCCACAACGTTGTTGCTCATAGCCTGAGTCGCTGTAAACCTTAAACTAAGTATTAAACAAACTTTTTTATACCTTTTCTTCCTAAATTAATGAGCAGCTGAGTGAAACACACTACCTCAGTTGAGTCCAGAAGCGCGTTCGACGCAGATATGGTTTTTCGCTTTCATATTATTTGTGCGAAATGCTGTTTGTCGTATTTTACGAATATGCACGATTCTTCCTGCGTCGTACGGGGCTTTTCATATTCTTAGGTTTATCTTTACCAGTGAAGCAGTTATAAATTGGATGCACCTGTTAGATCGGGTTTTACTTCGGCCTACGGCCGAAAGGATTTTTTCCAATGCCCACCTCCTTTTTTTTGACACTAGCTTCCTTGAAGTATTGCTTTAATATAAATCTCGTAGCACGATTCTGTATGCACTCGAGGCATATAAGATGGAGGTCCCTAAAGGTGCACGCGTATATAAGCGCGATGGTAGTACCATAGTGCTTCAATGCTATTGTGAACATAAAACCTGTCCCTAACACATATAGGAGAGTTCGATATGTTGACCGCGCCTTCCACGTGGCGGCGTTAGGAGTTCTGTGGGGGCGACGACGGCAACGACGCGAGCAAGCGAGCGTCTGTAATGCACTGAGGTATTTGTTTGGGCTTAGTCGGTACATTGTTAAAACTGAAGGTACAGCGCACAAAAGACAGGACTAAGGTAGGGACAAACACAGCGCTGTTTGTGTTTGTCCGCAGCGTCTGTAAGGCCGCGAGACTACAGGCGAATGCGACGTCAGCGATGTGGCAGCAGCAATTTTCTCTTCTGGTCTTGCCTTCGTTCACAAACGTGTGCAGTGCTCTAGAGACGCAAACCTACGATGCCGAATACTTGCTGCATGGCGGGCTGCCGCTCCGGCTACAGAGCCACGGAGTAAAGGCTTCGCTGTAATGCATGCCGGACAACGCCGAGCAGCGTGAAATAACGAACCGAGCAATACCATGACAGGAAAGCAGTGGACTTAGCTTCGACTGTCTGCGAAAAGCATTGCGCTCCACGCGTATAATTTCGCCTGACGAGTTTGTCTTCAACGGAGAAGTGTCGCCGCAACGCGAGAAGCTGAAATTCAGGTCCGGTTCCTTACCACGGATATTCGAAAGCCTGCCAGCGTTCCTGCACAAGAATCTGTGACGATGTTCCATTTCAGACAGCTGTACTCTTCAATGTTCTTATGGCTTTTAGAGCGAAAGCACTACTATACGGGGTCAAACTGAACCAAGAATCTTGGGGCGTCCCTGACATTGAGGGTGCAAAAATAAATATTGCCGCGATTGGGTTTAAAACCCGCGGCGGGGTGAACAGATCAGCTTCGCTGGCCACTTCGTGAGTGCACTACGCTATCGCCGCAGCCTATTACATACACCGCTTTATTAAGCTTCAACACACTCTCTCGCTGCTCATTGCCCATCGACGTCTTCATGAACTTCTATCTGCGGTGCGAACAGATGATATCAGCTTAGAACCCTGATCAGAGCTTAACATGAGTCTAATATCGTCACCAGTAATGTCGATGACCCAGCTCAGCAAAACCACGTGCCACCAAACTAAACGCATGCTTTCGCACATCTACTCAGTTAAGCTACGTTAAGGCCCCACAGCTGATTATTTTGCACATGTTGCTCTATGCTTCCTATCACTTCTCATTTTTGGTTTATAGCGTTCCCGCTTACAGCTTCGCTGTTATTTTGGGAGCGCACTGCCAACACCTGAGCACTGAACAAAAAAATTGAAAATTTTCTGCCATTAACCAGCGTCTTCGTAGTCAAAGCGGGACAAGTTGTAAATAAATTGGTAATGTAGCAGGAGTGTTCAGCAGCTGGCTTTGCCATCTGCGCAAGTGTTAGGAAAAAAGAACATTTGAGATAGCACCATCACACTGCCGGGACGTTCGTCATGTGATCGTTTCTTTTTAGAAAGCTGCCATAGCGTCTTATTTTCAGCATCACTGAGATTGCAGTATTTCACGCAAGGGAAGCGCCTAGCGTAATCTTATGTAAATAGTCCTATGCACTTCGAGGAAAGCAAGGGCTCGGCCTAGACAGCCGCAACCCAGACACACATGAATATGTTACCTACCGGTACGCTTGATTATCTAGAGTGACACTGCAGGCAACTTGCAGTGAAAATTAATGCGCAGGCAGGACGCGTGCACAAAAATCTCTGTTTTATAAAACGCAACGAGGGAAAGTAAGCGTGGTGTTGGCCGAAAAACAGCCCCAAGGTTTGCAGCGGTTTCCGACAAGCACACAGGGTTTTTGGAGTCCCGATGTTGCAGCAAACCTTTCAGGTGATGAGCAGTAAAGTACTGCGCATGCTAAGCCCAAACACCAATCCCCGGAAAGCACACATACCATGAGACTGTGAGCCTCTCCAAGGCCCACTGTCTGGGACGGGCCAAGGATACATTGACGCAAGTGCGGCCTCGTGCTTTGTGGACGGAGGAGGTGGAATTGTTTTATAATGAACGGCACAGGTAGCACCTAGGTGTCAGTGTAGATGTAAAAATGAGGCAGAGACAGGAGAGAATGAAAAATGCTCAATGGCGCGAATAACAGGTAGGACCTGAACAGTTTCTACACGGTGTCAAATGAGGTGGCCGGTAGCGATAGTTTTACCAGCGTTGTATTATGTTCGATGCTGATACACGGAGGCAGTAAGGAGTAGGGCATGAAGAAAGAGCCAGCATACCAGTAGTGAACGGATTAGAACTGCTACTGCCTCCTTTACCGCTGTGCAGAATAAGGCAAAGGCATCATATATACCTGGCATTGAATTTGGTTTTCTGAAATTGCTTCTTGAAAGATTATACGACGAGGACCAACGTCGTACCTCGGTTTACTCTTTCTCAGGTACGCAGCGCACTCCAGGTCCAGTATGGGTCCTCTTTGTGGTTCGGAAGAATCCGGAACTTTCTTCCTTTTGAATATTTGCCGCTACAAAAAAACAATTAAAGTGTGAAATACAAGCATCGTTTAGTTCTGTTGTATAGAGAGAAATGAGCTATATCTAGGTTTTATACCGAGCGCTTTGTAGCAGTTTGCGAATTGCTAGCCATAACAAGTTGTCTGAAAAGCAATACTTTCTTTGAAACCCTGCAAACCCGTTGACACTAGAAAAGGGATATGATTACGTTTCCCCACTTATCTGCGGCTGAGTGTTAAAATCTCGGCCACTACAACGTGGTAGTGCGCGCTACTCAGCGCAAGTCGACCATGGCGCTGCGTGCTCTTGAATTAAAGAACAATGCGACGCAAGCTGACACAGGAGGGTTACCTCCGAGTGTCCGCCCACTCTACGGTAGTGCCAGGAGATATCCTGTGGCAGGATGGGGGGAGCTTGCGACGCACGTGGGGACGAGGGAACTCCTTGTAGGAACGAAGCTTCACCTCGATGGCGAACAGCGGAGCTGTGCCGAAACATCCACCATGCTCCATAACTGATTGCTTTCAGAGTACCAGACACATAGAACAGTACTGATATAATACTTATAAGTAATAACGGAGTAGGAAATGAAAACTCATACCATAGAGAGCTGAAAATTACTGACGTAATCATTCCTAAAATAAGAGCAACACAGGCCTTCAGTTAATAGAGGGAACAAGAAAAGGTACTCTATCGTCAAAAACGGTCAGTGATCATGGTTAAAGAAAGCGCTCGGTATAAAACCTAGATGTAGGTCATTTGTCTCTACACAACAGAAATAAGCGATGCTTCTATTTCACACTTTAATTGAGTTTTTGTAGCTGCAAATATTTAAAAGTAAGAAAAGTCCGGATTCTTCCGAAGCACAAAGAGGCCCCATACTGGACCTGGAGCGCACTGCGTACTTGAAAAAAGAGTAAAGTTAGGGGCGACGTTGGTCCTCATTGTATAATTGTTTTAGAAGCAATTTCAGAAAACCAAATTCAATGCCAGGTATATATGATGCCTTTGCCTTATTCTGCACAGCGGTAAAGGAGGCAGTAGCAGTTCTAATCCGTTCACTACTGGTATGCTGGCTCTTTCTTCATGCCCTACTCCTTACTGCCTCCGTGTATAAGCCCCGAACATAATAGAACGCTGGTAAAACTATCGCTACCGGCCACCTCATTTGACACCGTGTAGAAACTGTTCAGGTCCTGTCTGTTATTCGCGCCATTGAGCATTTTTCATTCTCTCCTGTCTCTGCCTCATTTTTACATCTACACTGACACCTAGGTGCTACCTGTGCCGTTCACTATAAAACAATTCCACCTCCTCCGTCCACAAAGCACGAGGCCGCATTTGCTTCAATGTATCCTTGGCCCATCACAGACTGTGGGCCTTGGAGAGGATCACAGTCTCATGGTATGCGTGTGCTTTCCGGGGATTGGTGTTTGGGCTTAGCATGCGCAGTACTTTACTGCTCATCACCTGAAAGCTTTGCTGCAACATCGGGACTCCAAAAACCCTGTGTGCTTGTCGGAAACCGCTGTAAACCTTGGGGCTGTTTTTCGGCCAACAACACGCTTACTTTCTCTCGTTGCGTTTTATAAGACAGCGATTTTTGTTCATGCGTCCTGCCTGCGCATTAATGTTCACTGCAAGTTGCCTGCAGTGTAACTCTAGAAAATCAAGCGTACCGGTAGGTAACATATTCATGTGTGTCTGGGTTGCGGCTGTCTAGGCCGAGCCCTTGCTTTCCTCGAAGTGCATAGGACTATTTACATAAGATTACGCTAGGCGCTTCCCTTGCGTGAAATAATGCAATCTCAGTGATGCTGAAATTAAGACGTTATGGCAACTTTCTAAAAACTGGAGCGCACGTTACAGAAACGATCACATGACGAACGTCCCGGCAGTGTTATGGTGCTATCTCAAATGTTCTTTTTTGCTGACACTTGCGCAAGTGGCAAAGCCAGCTGCTGTAGACGCCTGCTATATTACCGAATTATTTACAACTTGTCACGCTTTGACTACGAATACGCTGGTGAATGGAAGAAAAGTTTCAAATTTTTTGTTCAGTGCTCAGGTGTTGGCAGCGCCCTCCCAAAATAAGAGCGAAGCTGTAAGCGGGAACGCTATAAACAAAAAATGAGCAGTGATAGGAAGCATAGAGCAACATGGAGCAGAGATTGTGCTCGATACTTAGTTTAAGGTTTACAGCGACTCAGGCTATGAGCAACAACGTTGTGGGTGGTCAAGGGATAATTTCGACTACATGGGGTTCTTCAACGTGCACTGATATCGCACACTACACGGGCCTCAAACATTTTGCCTCAGAAGAAATCCAATGTCTTTTGAGACAAAACAAGCTTAGTGGCATACAGTTTTCATTTTGCAGTGTTAGTGAATGCGAACTTAGTAATGTAATCGCTCTAACGCGAAACGGTTAGTGCCCCCCTGTCGAAAAATCTTGTCCGGCGTCGGCGTTGGCGACCCTTTGAACCCTGGCAGCCGCAGCGAACGGTTGGTCCGGCCGCTCTGGCAACCGAGGTCGGTCACAGGGGTCACGTGTTCTTGTGCCGTCATCAGAACCTCCCAAGTACACCAACCTGGGTCGCACAAGCTCAAGGATGGAAGACTGGGCGAGTTGGGGAGGTTGCATATTACAAAAAACAGCGCAAAAAAGGCGACCACAAGCAGAGGGGATGATCGTGTGCGACCCATTTCTTTCGCCGTCGTCTTTTTCCGGTGTTTTTTTCCGACATGGAATCGCACAAGCCCCACTGGTGGCAGGGCCTGCTATCGAAGGGCAGTGACGCATCGCTCTACCGCTGCACCACTGAGCAAAAGGGTGCATGAGCACACCCATGGACAATGAATGTAAAGTAGAGAGTAACCAATTGCGCATATATAGGCATGAACCCATCAACGCTATCACGTCATGTCTTCAAGGCGGAATTGTCTCCTCGAAATTTGAAAATTTTTAATGGGAACGCCCTACTACAGACGTATCAACACCAATAAAGAATCTTGTCTTGCATGATCAGAGGAACACCGCTAAGCCCGAGTTATTTCGCAGGAGCGTCGAGTAAGCTGCAGCCAATGGGTGGCCCGCATTATATAAGCATTCTCCCAGCGTTGCAACCTGATCTACACCAATATCTCCGCCGCTGTTTCCTTGATCAGCAGTTTTTTTCTCAAAATTTGAATTGTAAATCTCACGTGCCTTAACTTCTAACCAGTACGTTTTCCGCCGGTGCTACTCTCAGACTGATTCCGCACTCTGAGAGTAGAGTATTAATATACAAATCCATGCGGTGCTTGTGGGCTCGTTCAGAGAACGTATCGCAATTGGTGATGGAAATGTTGGCGATCTCTTACTCCTTACAACCAGCGTCAAATGAAAGGATAACAGCAGGAGGAGGAGATGAACGGGGCAAGGTATTCGCGAACACAAGAGTACTATGTGCTGTGGAGCCTACAAACGCGTGTTCCATTACCACATCGACAGAGCATTCTCCGCGCTTTCGAAGAGGAAATCAGCATATTGAGACGAGCTACCTTACCTCAGCCTTGCTCCTTCTTGTCGCAGAGGATTCCAAGGGCTGTATGGCACCGCTTCTGGGGAATTTGTATCAAGATCTATCAACATGCGCGCATTTTTGCCCCTTGAAGCGGTCGATGCGTTCAGCGCGGATTTCGGCATATGTTGCGCTAGGCACGCTTCCCTATGAGCCCACGCGTTACCTTCAATGGCAGCGTGTTCACGCTCGCAAGAGAGTTTAAATGGTCCGCCTCAGCTGAAGTTCTCAAAAAGGGAAGATCAGACCACCATGCCGTTAATTTAACGGGCTTCTGAATAATCGGCTGCACATTTAGTTGACAAGCAAAGTGTGGTCAAATAATGAGGAGGGTGTTCGTTGGGTGTCGGAAGAAATGTTGCTTACAAGAAAAAGTGTCACTAGTTTTCAAAAAACTGGTAGTAAGGGGAGGATATAAAGGCCAGACCGTGATAATCCGTGTCAACATAGACGCAATAAGCGAGACCACCTTTTAACGCATTGTTAAATGTTTTACTACTGAAAATTTCTCAAAGGAACCGCCATGGCTCCATTACGGTCCCGGGCCTCTACGGGAGCAGCATGAGGCCATCAGCAGGAACATCAGCACACTGCATAAAAAAAGCTTAACGTTAGAGATACGACTTCCACACGACATAGGTTCTCAGTGCAAAACTGGTAAAGCATCAGTTCCAGTGGAGCTCAACGTGCCTAAGCTCTAACGCATCAGCTGTGAGGGGTGATGGCCATATGATGATCTTTTTTTATGGCGCAAGGGCAGCTGATACGAAAGAGGGCCTAAACAAGGTTGACGGTTTACAGAGATCTCAAAGAAAAGATGTGTTACGTAGGTGAAATTGTGCTTTTTGTTCTCACCCTGTTTAGTACGCTATGCAGTAGCAACAAGCCCGATGCCTCTACCTTGTGTAAAATCTGCAAAAAAAAAAAATCGCGACGTATGCATGGCCTATTAAATATGTTGTGTTAGGTGGAAAGTTGCAAAGCAGAAAGTGTAGTAAAAAGAAAAAAAAATGAAACTTCAATTGTGCAGAGAGACTAAAAGAGCTAAAAGGGCAATCATCGTTAAAAGGCTTGGCAGCATGGCCCTGCTGTATGCTCCGTCGCTCCCGAGGGTATTGTCGCACCGTATTTTAGTGGCGGCTACATTGGGACGTTGATCAGCTAACACTTCTAGTGCAAGCAATGGAGCAGGATGTAGGTGGAACTACTCCGAAACTCTCAGTAGTAAAGCGTACTATGTGTTTACGTGGGTAGCCCAGGTGTTGTTTTGAAGTTTATAAATCAATTGGAAGGCTTTCTATTTAGCAAAATGTCTACGACCTTCTTCACTTATCCTCCACTCCATGACTCGACAGCAAAACTTACATACCCCTCAGGTTAGTGGGACCTTCACGGTGCTCTTGGCTTCGACCGTATACCGTATACACATTCCAGTATGAACTGAGTATGGGGCACTCCCACAACTTGAGAGGCGATAGCATCAAAAAAAAGTAATTCGAATGGAAGTAATTGCGTTTGATTAGTGGATAATTTTCATCACGTGACACGTTCCACGGGCCGCTGCTGGATGACGACAACTGTCCGCGACACGCGGTACGGCCACAGCAAATACGCATTACTTTGTTCGGACTATGCCCGGGATTCCAACCACTCGGGGGATTCGTATTATGTTGCCGTGTTGAAATTCCCATGATATGTCATGTGTTGCCACCATAAAGGACAAAAATGTTACAACGATCGTTTGCAGCGCAAAGGCAAGACACGTGTGGACATAAGCCATCGCTACGCTTGGCTTAAGCCAGGCGCCGCCTCCAGGCGCGGCTGGTGATGCGACATATCCGCGCACTGGTGGCAAGGTGTTGCTAGATGTAGCGTTCTTCGCATTGAAGCCTGAGAGGAAGGTAATCTAAAATCAGCGCCCCTGGCTATAAAAGGCCTAATCATAATTAGTACCGCTTCAGTAAAAGGTTATCTCTATAGATGGTTCGCCATCAACTCGTTAATTCGTCTTACAATACGGGTCATGTCACAATCGGGGTACAGAATTGTGGGTATCGATGTACAGCCTTTGTCAAAAGTTTGTAGCCCAGGGGGCTTGTTTTTAAGCCACACTGTGTGGTTCGTAATGCATCTCCAGCGCTCCAAATTTCCTGAAGGTAAGATGATTTCTGGTCCTGCCTCCTCTAATGTGTTGGGCTGCCACAAACGCTTCAGGAGTCCCGCTACAAGGCTTAGAAGCAAACCCCCTGGGCTTTTGACAAAGGCTGTACTTTGAACCGGTGAGAACAAAAATGCCACTTTGTGGTCCAAGGACTGGCCCCAATAAAAACCTTGGAATCAAAGTACGGCCGTCAGAAAAGTGGTTACGGGAGAGATGGCTGAACGTAGGCGGTACTTTGCGCAAAAAAATAAATGCATCGACAGGAAAGGGGCCAATCAGGAAAGAGAAATGACGGGAGGGAGCGGCTTTCGGCGTCTTTCATTTATAGCTGTGTTCCTGGTCGCAGTATACCCTAAACAGGAACAGCTGGCTCTAGCACCTCAGTATACTCAGTGCTCCGGCTAAACACTGCACTCAGCAACTGACGCCCTACGGAAGATGTAGCTTTGATTTATATATAATAATGACTAAACTTTGCAACATTGGTATAGTCGTTGCAGTATTCGTCGCAGTATTCCTGTAGTGGAAAGAATGTTTTAGCGCTTGTTTGCGTCGTTTCCTATCCGTCCCTTGTGTTCCTTGTGCGCTATTGTTACATCACGAACGTTATCCAACTTCCCGAACTTTCGACTTTGCTAAGAGAATGCCCTTCGTAATCGAAACATGGACCACGATTTCCGCTTGACACGGATTACACTGACAAGAAAGCTTTTTTCTTGAGCCTATTTGCAGAGCCCTCAGTCTTTCTACAGTTCTTACTTTTGACATGCGCATGGAATAAAATTGAAATGGGCATATTTAAGGTTGTGTTGGTTCATGCCGCACGTCTTGTCGGCTTAGCCTGCTCTTCAGCTCCTGTTTTTAGTTACAATGTTGCCTTGACGACCGTGGAGAGCGCAGAATAACGCGAATGCTTCGCAATGACTGCTCACGGCAAGCAGCAGCATGCCTCTTCCTTTCCGTATTTATGGCATCTCTTTTTTTACCACCTGCATTCAAGCGCGAGTTGTAAGTGGAAGAAGAACGAAGGAAACGAAACTATGGACTTTTACTCACCTACTAGCAGCGTAGAGGATCGCTGCAGCAATCCGTAAAAAGCCAGAACGGATAGCACCTCAGCCAGAGGTACCAGAGGTACCCGTGTAGGGCGCCAGCATAGCGGTGGAGGGGTTGGTGCTCGGCTCGTCCGACGGCGTCCTCACTGGAGCTGTCACAGCCCGCAAAAAGATACGTGGAGCGGAAAACAGGCGTTTTACCTTAGACAGGACGGTAGGACAGGCGTTAGTCGCTGCCTGCAGCAAAAAAAGGTGTACGTATTTAAAGGGGCTCTGAAAGGGAGTGTAATAATGTTGCGGTATGCCTAGGATGTTATATCAAGGTGCTTCACAATTATCCTCCAGCAAGAATTTTTTTAATGCGTTTTGTGGCAGTTGAGTTATCCCCGGGCAGCATATAAAATCTCACGTCTCCACGCTTTTCCATCTCTCGTCCTTTTCTGCGCGCTGAAATGTCAGTGCTCCTTCGTAGGCCCGACTCACTCAGCCCCTCCGCCCGTGTCGGGAAGTTGACGTGGTGACCATGTGACAGCAGTCCGCTCCTTACGTAACAAGCGCTGCATGATGCGTTGCGCGCGGATTGGGGCAAACCCCCGACAGCGCTGGCCGCCGCGAAGCGCGGGAGCAGAAATTTTTACAATTGTAAACTCTCGGCTCGCCTTTGAGACCTGGAACGTGGCATTAACGCTCGTTGGCCTGTACCCTACATAATGCGAGCATTTTATCGGCAACCTCAAACACCCTTTTCAGGGACCCTTTAACGTTTTTAGACCAAGTAGACCTGCGAATGCATGCGCTCATTCTTCTCTTTCTGGCATCTGCACGTGGACCCATCCGCGTTTATCGCTTCTCATCGCCCGCCCTCCACTCAGAATCCTGAGTGGAGGGCGGGCGATAAGCTGGCGCGATGACCTCCCCCCATTGGCTACAGCTGGCGCGAGGTTCCTCAGAACTTTCCTAAGCTTACCCAAGGTATGTCGCCACCTTTGAAAAATCGTTTTTTTTTTTGTAAAAATGATATTTTTTCTTTTTTATATTTCGCGAATCCCCAAACATTCAAAAATCTTTTGCAGGAAGAATAATGTTCGTATCTTATTTTGTTCAAAAGATATAGTCAACTTTCGAACAGGTGGCAAACAGTTCTGAAACCGAAACTGATGTGGTTTGGTAACAGAAAATGATAACTCAGCTTTAATCAGCGGCGTATATTGAAAATTTTCTGTTTTGTTCTAGTCTGATATGTAAAAGATTAGTCAAAGGGAATTTGTAATGCTTCTTTTTTTTTAAACATTGCTTTAAATTTCCGCAAAGGGGGATGCAAGACGCTACAAGTATGGCTACAAGCGTCTCAGTTGTTTGCTTTGCGCGCACTTCACGCTATCGCTTTGAATGCTACTGGATTCGTCCTTCAATGATGGCAGCAGAAGTACAGCAGCTATTTTGAGGGAAGCAGGCATCGAATCTGGCCACCATACTCTCGTAGCATGTTGCACCAGTGACCATTACCGTGTGATGAAGGCCCGGCGGCAATCAACGGGCGAGGCAAAACATCTCGGCAAGAAAAGACGGGCAGCAACAAATGCCAAAAGAGAGCTCGTGTCAGCTAAGGAGGGCCCTAGCTATTAACCTGGAGGATCACTTTCTAGGGCATGATGACGTGTTTCTACAAGGATTGAAAAACGTTATTCTTGTTTTTCTCAAAACTTTATTTCTCGCACTTTCGTGTTGCGCAAACAATAATAACTTCCAAATGAATACATATTTTTCAATGAAACACTGCACGCTAGTTCATTTTTTACTAGCCTGTGCAATGAACTAGGATAAATGAAATCGAATGGAGAGTTTTGATATAATCATATTTTATGTCAAGGAAAGTTGGCAAAAATGACACATTTTTTTGTTTTCTTTAGCATTTTTGCTATAACTTTTTTCTCAACTATCGGATGGCAAAGATCCTAGTTGGTTGCACAGTATGGTTAGTTGGCTAACTGTGTGCCGAAAAGTTTACAATTCCTGCTCTTCATTCACTAGTTATGAGTGTTTGCATAACAGCCATGTTTGGGCAATTTTTTGTGAATAATACTTGCCAGCATGGCTTTTTTCACTCTTATTTGCTTTTGAATATCATATAAAGTGGTGCTTTATAAGGTAAATGTGAAATAAAAATTTAGTGGTCAAAATTAAAATTTTGAGAAAGGTGAGAAAGGTCACACCTTACCCAAGGTTCACAGCATAAATTATTCTTGCTCGAGGTTTGTACGTCTGGAATAGTGCTTTCGCACTAAAAGTTTAAAAAATTGGACGAGACACTTCAGCTCCGCCTTAAGGGTGTGCCGCGATGCCGTTGACGGGTTAATGCCCATATATGCGCTGTTGCCATTCTCTACTTTGCATTCAGAGATCCCTGCCAGAGCTCATACTACTACTGGCGCCGTACTGCAACGATTAAGCAATGCGCCAATGTTCTGCGATGGCCGGTGCTGCCACCGATGGAGCTTGTGCGACCCGGGTTGCTCGTCCCGAGCAACTTCGCGCGACCAATCAATACGTTAACTGCCACCTGCCATGGTTTTTGCCAAAGCAACACTACGCGAGTCACCGAGCCATTTCGCGAAGCTGACAAAAGGCCATACTGCGCATGCGCGAGCAGCAGTGACGTCACACGGCGCACAGCTGAAGCGCCGCTGCCGCCGCTCTCACCAGTTGCGCATGCGCAGTAGCGGCGCATAGCTAGCATGCCGGGGCCGCCGCCGCTTCCGCGCGCTCTCCATCGCCTCTCTCTCTCGTTGCTTTGGGAATCCTCCAGGTTTGATCAGAGCTAAACCATTGCAATTTTTCTCACAATCCGGTGGGCAGATTGTGATGGCGCGAGAAAGTCACGTGATCTAGGGAGCCCACCTAACTTGTTTTTCCGAAGATTTTTCGCGCATCACGCCGACGACGCGGACGGCGGCAACGTTGACGATGCCGTATTTTCAGGCAGGACGGGTGTATTAACGATATCGCCTTAAAAGATAAGGTAAAACCTGCACTGGAAACTCTGCAGCGAACTGACTAATGGAAGGTCATCCGATGGCCATTCGAGGTCAAGAGCGAGCAAACTCTGGCGCCGCCGAAATGCCGCGGCGCTCACATTCAGCGCGTCGATGTTTTGTGAGACGGTTACGTTTAAAAGGATTGAGCGAAACCTCGTTCTCAAATTCATATTCATTAACGACATAAAAGGAGCTTTATCGCCGATAGATCTCTTCAGCGCGAATCGATCTTTCAACCAAGTTTTTCGTCCAAAAGGTCTGCTGGGCGAAAGAAAGCGCTTGCTCTTAAAGTCGGATACCACAGTATGGGCGAGCCATAACAGCCTGATCACAGTTACGAAACGGGTACCGGTTCAAGAGTGGGGATAGTAAAGAAGGGGAAATTGAGCAGTCGAGATTAAGGCAATTTTTTTCGCTTGCTTGAAGGGCAAATATGCAACTGAACTCAGCCAGTTTGCCGGTCATATTCATTAATGCGGCGTATTCACGAATGACTGTTATAGGCGACGCATCTATTCCCCAAACTCAGTAAATGGCTTTTGGCCCACACATCGCCCTGGCGGTAGGTAGGAGGTCGGCTATCGTCTCTGCCAGGATGGGTGTACTCCTATCAGGGTGTCGAACCGGAACCGAACCCGAACCCGAAACCGGAACCGAACCCGAATTTTCGCCCGGAACCGGAACCGAACCGAACCCATAATTTTTTCGCCATCTTGGAACTGAACCCGAACCGGAACGATTCAAAGGAACCGCTCCGAACCGGTTCGAGACCCGGTTCAGCCCCACTTTTTATTTTTTGCATTTCGGCATACTTCTTGTTTCCGGACAAAATGAGATGATCTAGCGCATAGATTTAGTGCAACATTTACTTTTGTAGGCGCTCATTGTCTCAGACAGCAGGTTCTAAATAAAACCCCTGACGATGTAGGGCAACAAAGAAAAAAATGGCTCAATGGCTGTGGAGCTCTGCTGCTGATTTCAAAAATACAAAAACCAGTGTGCTCTGTCTCATGCCGCAAATCCTCAGCTGATCTCCGTTAATCTGGAGCCCTCCACTACACCGTATATCCTATAGCCTCAATGTCTACTCGACACGTTAAACCCGCGATATTACTACTAGTATTACCAAAGGAAGGATGTATAAATTGGTGCAGCTTCTTTTTTTTTAGAAGAGTCTTGTTTGCACGTGACGGAAATAAGCAACGAAAGGCGAGTTCTTGGCAATGGTGGAGATGATCTAATAAGCAAAAAATTAAATACCGGATAATCAAAAGGGCAATGAGGAAATATATGCGCTCGCTGGCATGCGATAGTGATTACGCCCAGAAAGATGCTACTGCGATTAAATGTAACGGCGATGAAGTGATTTCATTACGCCCATTCGCTGAAATCGTTCTGCTTCTGAGAAGAAATTGCTGCCAGTCGCCAGCGTGCGGCTCCATCTGCTGTTATCGCAGTGCTCGACCTTGAATTCTCTTTCTGGCGGCTCATATCTACTTCTTGCTGTCATACTTCCGGTTCCTAGTGTCTGACATGGCAGGCTTATGATTCTTGGCGTTTTTTTCGCGTACAACAGGTGGGTGATGGGGGGTGGGGAGATGGGTGAAAGTTATTTAAGGTGCATTTTTACCACGGAATGCCCGGATGTGCGCCCACCGGAGTGTGCATCAAGGATGGAGGCTGCACGCACGCACACACACACATAGTGCGGTTTTTTTGGGGGGAAAGCAAGCTATACTATTAACGCAGTAAAAAGAACAACTATAAGAGTACTCATTCTCTATTCTCTGACTCCGAGTGCGATTTGTACCCATGGCGGCGCAACAGAAAACTCTCTTTACAGATGCTTTAGGCTAGTCGGCTATCTTCGAGGCTTCTTTTTATGGTTGTTGCATGGAATATTTGGAACCTCTCTGATCCTCCTCATGCCTTACTTGACAGCGTCGAATTCAGCCATCTCGGCATAAGGCCTCATGCCACCATAACTCCCTTTCTCCGCCCGCACATGAAAATTCCAGACGGCGCACACGTCAAGAAAGGGGAACTAGTCAGGAGGTCGAACTTGCGCAGCGTATTCCTCCTGCGCGCTTAAGTGCACTGTTGTCTGAACAGTGACCTCGTTGAACGCGGCGGTTCTGCGTGTTCATCCATCATGCGTGTTTTCCACACGCTAAGCGGTCCTACCAACACGAAGAGTTCGCATGGAGTTCCGGAGTTTTTCATCGCAGATATAAATGTTTTAAAGAAATGTATGATGTCAATGGGTTTTTTAAGAGACTGCTTAAGTATGTCCTAAAACAACACAACATTACGACAAAAATATCATTTTATTTCTCAAATTATCTCTCGTTGCTCGCACAGGAAGAAATGCACTGACCACGGCACAAACTTCCCTTTGGCGCGAAGGTTCATCCTAACATGCAAGGGCCATGCCTGAAGCGTGGAAAAGGTTTTTGTGACCGATTGAAATTACAGTCGAGCCCACTTATAACGAACCTGACGGTCACGCGGCTTCCGTTCGTTATATCTGATGTTCGTAGCAAGTGGATTCTTCGTACAACAGCCAAAAATACTAAGGCCGCTAAAAGTGGCGTTTATTATAAAACTGCGTTATGCGTGCCTACTTGTGCAAAGCAGAGCCTGTCGCTGCTCTTTCCAGGCTATCAGGGCGGTCATTTAATCGTCGTCGAGACCTTGCTGCGAACTATCAAATTTAGGGACGGGTATAACTAATCATGGATGAAGCGTGCATAGCAACTGGTGGCAGGTCGGCCACATAAATTACTCCTGGCAGTAGGGAGAGCTCGCACGTGGTGTTCAACGTCTCCGTCAGAGCAGGCGTTTCTGCGATTTTGTGGTCCGCAGGAATGTAGTTATCAGAGGAAACATCTGGTCGGCTATGGATCAACGAAGCGTTGCCAGAAATCTGCACACGTATGTTTCGAGCTTCTTCTGTCGTTCCTGGGCTGATGCAGCGACGAAGTAGCGAAGCGCTTGTGGCGCAGAATGCATCCGTTGCACTGTCCGCTGTATGACAATGCGTGCATATGGTAGCGGCGCAAAAGATGGAGACGACTGGGCAGGCTATGCATACCACGTGACCGGCATGGCCAGCAAGGATTTCAAAATTATCAAATCGCTGCTGTTAGTTGATCTTCGACCATGGTCAGTAGCTTCGCTCTCGACGATGCCCCCGTCTCACGCTCACCGCGCTTCTTCCATTCGGGATGCCTGGCCGAGCCGGCGAACGCGTAGGCAATGATTGCCCTCGTAGGCCATCGACGCGGTTTTCCTCGCGAGCATGTCCAGAAAAGACAGGCGAGCACTTAGTCGCCTATTAAGCATAGATGCCAGAAAGAGGCCGTTTGTAGTTTTGAAAATAAATGCCTGAAACAAGTTGGTGGACAAATTGCGCACGCCAGATTAACCACTCTTTATCACTCTATCAAGGGCGCAAAAAATTTTGTTAACTCAAAGGTTCCCTTTGATAGCGCCCCAGGAAAAGTCGCATTTGCAAATCTGGCTTGTTTGTTTTGGTTTATTGGATTTTAACGTCCCAAAGCGACTCAGGCTACGAGAGACGCCGTAGTGAAGGGCTGCGGAATTTTCGACCACGTGGGGTCCTTTAACGAGCACTGACATCGCACAGTACACAAGCCTCTAGAATTTCGCCTTCATCGTAATTCGTTCGCTGCGGCTGGGATCGAACCCACGTCTTTCGGGTCAGCAGCCGAGCGCCGTAACCACTGAGCCACCGCGTCGGGGCTGTTGACAATTCGTGTCCGTGCAAAAACGAAGCGTTCTCAACCCATCCAAGCGTGTGTTTTTTATGATACTATTTTTATCAGAAGAGAGGAGGTTGACGTCATCATAATAAGACAATATCGTAATTTCTTACTGTACTGTAGTGAGAAGCTACGATTAGCTGTGTTTTTGAAGATACTGAGCTATAGGGGTTCGCGATACATAACGGGAGTCACAAAGGCGATGTCGAATAGGTGATTTAAATAAAATATGTTTCGTAAGTTCTGGATGTTAGGGAGAACCTGTGCTCCAACGAGGCTCTCGTTGGGCGGCAGATGGGCGGTGGAGGGATTCTCGCCCATTTTCTTACCATTTAATAAAGGAGGGGGGACTGGCACGTCGGTTTTGAGGCTACGGAAAGGTGTCCGTCTGTAGGTAGGTACCGATACATGGCAGTTTCGTTTCTCAGTGGTGCGCGGGAACGTAGAGGGCGCGTGAGGCGGCAGTCTTGGGGCCCCGTAAGTAGACTGTGTACTAGAAAGTCCCAACTGACTCCAGCTTCAAGGGAGGCCTATTAATCGCGCGACGGGGTCTCCCGAACTGCTCAATCAGGAGGGTCTTGTAGATGCAAAATCCACCGGCTTTTCGCCTTACACCCCATAAGGTGGATTACAGCGTACACATAGCCGATTTTCATTAATTTCGAGTTCATTTCATTTTGCGGCTCTTGCCGCAAATTCGTCTTTGCTGCGGACAATAAGTAAAATGGGTAAAGTGAGAACATCTCGCATTAAACAATTTTTTCATGCTTAAGTCACGCAGTGAACACGACAAAAGGAAGACGGGAGATGACAGGAGCGCTGACTAACAGCTGGTTATTTTATTCTAGGAAAAGTATATAAAGGCGCTGGACTCAGGGAACAACCCCAAAAACAGAAGAATAAAGGTTAAAATTTAAAAACCATACTACGCATACACATCACAGTCGAGTCATGACGTCTTTTTCAACGAAATTCGAAGACTATCTTCCATAGTAGACGGCACTCCCCTATCTCCTGTACCTCACACAATTGCCATGAAAGCCTTGCTACTTATCTGCCAAATTGATAGATGGTGAAGCAACACACTCATCTGCTTCCTTCCTGATCACATAGGCCTCGACCAACTCCCTACATATGCAAAAATGGTTATTAAACACGACACTTGTCTTATCTACTGGGGGAAGCAATCGTTGCACTCGCTGCAATGCTAAGCCAAGTTGTACGACACCGCTACTTTTTTCACCCATCTGTGATGTTCGAACAAATGCCCACTCCTTCCCCACTTAGAAAGACAAGTATCCTGTTTATTCACCCAGATCGAATTTGTAGAGAGATGGTGGAGGCCTTTATGATCAGGAAGAAAGCAGATGGGCGTGCTGCTTCACAATCCATCAATTTGGTAGAGAAGGAGTCAGGCTTTCCTGGCAACTGCGTGAGGTCCAGGAGATAGCGGAGTGCTGTCTACTATGGAATATAGTCTTCATATTTCGTGGAAAAAGATGTCATGACTCGACTATGATGTGCATGCGCAGTACGGTTTTTTAGTTTTAATCTTTGTTCTTCTGTTTTCTGGATTGTTCACTGTGTCCTGCGCCTTCATACACTTTTCCGAGAATGTAATAACCAGTTGTTAGTCAGCGTCTGTGTCGCCTCCAGTCTTCCTTTTGTCCTGTTTACTGCGCTGCTTAAGCATGAACTCTTACCAACTATCACAGTTTTATGTTCTCGTAAACAAATCTTTGCATTGTTTATTTTGTATACCGATGTGCCAGAAAAATGAAAACGCATAGCAGGGTTGACTGAAACTCATCTGCGTTCTAATTTTTTTTTGTCCTGAACCCGTTTGAACCCGTTCGAACCGGTTCGGGACAGTCCGAACCGGTTCGAACCGGAACGGAATAGCCCTTTGGAGCTGAACCCGGAACTGAACCCGAAAGGCGTGAACCCGAACCCGAACCGAACCCGAAAAAATGCCGGTTCGACACCCTGACTCCTATGCGAGGGTTACTCACGACATCCGCGGTCCTTGTCCAGGAGCAGGTTGGCGCTTCCAGCGTCGTGTGCCCCATGTTTACGGCAGCTGAACCACTAGCAGCTGAAGGCACTAGACGAGCTCGGAGACCGGCGACTGCCAAGATGAAGCCAGCGCGCTAACCGTGGTGTGACCGCCACTGCTGTTGCAGAAGCCGGATCCTTGTTCAGCGACAACCAGGCATCCACGATACGGTCAGGAGCCTCATCGGCGGCGCCGTATTTCCTAGCCATGATGTGAACTAACGGCGGAAGACCCAGACGTACAACGTGGCCACGTTCCAGACTGAATCGAACAACTGGAACACGAGAGCGAATGCAAGGATGATGATGATGATGATGATGTCTTCAGGCGTAATGGCACGTACCCACGGCGGGGGATTGACCAGGGTGCATAGGATGTTGATGATGTCCTCAGGGTGCATAGGAATACCACGAGGGCATCTTCTTTGCCTTCTGGTCTCTTTTCTCCATGGCACGTGCGCAAATAACAATGCTGACAACAGGTGGCACCAGAAAGAACATCGAACAATGCTCGTACGCGCTTAACATATGAAAAAAAAGGAAGGCAAAAAATTAATAAAACCGAAGAGCGGTCATATTTTAGAGACAGGAAAGGCCAAAACCCCTATATAACCGCTATGAATCACTAACAGCGTGTGAGAAGCGACTTTTTCCCTGTGCTTATGAAACGGTGGCCTAGTTCGTGCCATTTTACTAATTGAAACATGTTGCTGCTTTCACATTACACCTCCTTGTTAGTGGAATCGTACGATGTTATCTTTTTTTTATCCTATCCAGGGCTCCGCATTTGGTGCATCACTTAGTGCCATGTGCGCCTTAATAGTGAGAAAGTAGGGAAGTAAAGAAGCTCTGTGTGCGCTAGAGACGCGGAAGGGCGCCCGCCTGTTAGTAGAAGCACTTTTTTTAGCTTGCTTTTGGCGAAGCATCGCTTCTTTGTATTTACTAATTCATGTTCTCTGAAGCTGGAACCAAGGCCGCGAATGGTCGATCCTTCTTGAGCACAGTGCCGAATCCGCAAAGGTCATGTCCGATCTAAGCTCCCTCCTGCGCTCGGCATGAAGTGCTGAGTCCACAGCATGTAGGGCATTCCGTGCCTCCTTGCCTGTAGTAGTTCTGAAGGGCATTCTCGCTTGTTGGAGTGGAGCGAAAGCATTGTGCTCGTCATTCTTTTCCGAGGCACGGGCTCGCCTTCCAGCCAAAAGCGATAACGCACCCCTTCTGGGCTGAATACCATTCGAGAGTTGTCGGGTCCGTTGTTGAGGTTAAGGTACCTTTTCCTCTTCCTTCGAAGCATTGAAGGCCTTTGTTGCTCGTCGTTTGGAAACACTGTCGTCAGTAAATTGGAACAATTTTTGATATAATTTTTAATGTCCTACTCCGTTTTTACAGATCGGTGTTACATCAGTATTGTTTTATGCGTCTGGTATTGTGAAGGTCATCAGTCATACAGCATGCTGGACGTTTCGGTGGAGTTCCGTTGTTCGCCATCGGGGCGACGCCTCGTTCCCGCAATGTGTTCCCTCGTTCCCACGAAGCGTGGCAAGTTTCCTCCGACCACGGGGCATCTGCAGGCATTGCCCTAGCTTGGGCAAACACTCGTATGTAACCCTGCTGGTTAGGCGGACTACTTCGAGTCCTGATCGTATTTTGTGACTTGCCGGTGTTAATTTTGTAGCAGCCATAAATGTCTATATGTGTCAGCTTGCTTCGCATTGTTCTTTAATTCAAGAGCAGCCCACGCCGTGGTCGGCGTGCGCTCAGTAGCGCGCACTACAACGTTATGGGGGCTGAATTTTTAACTCTGAGCCGCGGATAAGCTGGGAAACGTAATCATGCCCATTTTCTGACCTCAATGGGTTTGCAGGCTTTCAGAGAAAATATTACTTTTCAGATAATATGTCATGGCTAGTGATTCGCAAACTGCTAGAAGCGCTCGGTATAACACCTGGATATAGACAATTCTTCTCAATATAACTGAAATAAGCGATGCCTCTATTTCACACATGATTAAATTCTTTATTACTGAAAATTCTTCGAAGGAGAAAAGTGCCGGGACTATTCCGAATCACTAAGAGGCGCACAACTGGACCTGAAACACGCTGCGTACGAGCAAAAAAGAGTAATATCAGACAAGATGTAGTTCGCCATTGTACAGTTGTTCAATAAGCACTTTCAGAAAACCAAATTCAGTGCCAGGTATATTTGTACCCTTTGCCTTATTGTGCACAGCGGGAAAGGCGATAGTAGCACAATTAGATTCATTTCACTACTGATATGCTCGTTCTTTCCTGATACCCTACTCCTTGCTGCCTCTTTGTACTAGCTGCGACCATGCTGCACTGCTGGTAAAACTATCGCTAGCAGCCACCTAATTTTAAACCCTGTAGAAACTGAGATGCACCTGCCGTAATGGGTGACCAAAATGCGATTTTTCTATGGCGTAAAGAGTGCTGTCGTCAAGGAGTGCCTGAATCATGAATAATAATCAGCGCAGGTCTCCAAGAAGTGTTGAGCGGGAGAGTTCACGTATACCCCAGAATAAAAGTGTGTGATGTGCGCATGGCTCGGTAAAATTTGAGTTTGAAGGAAACGTTTCCAAAGGGTGAGCAGCGGGATGAAATAACGACGAAAAGAGAGGTATGGTACAGGGCCCAAAAATTCTAAGAGGTTAATCGTTCGTCGAAGCTAGAGATGCTCTCTGGTTGTTTGGTCCCTGTTCCCGAGCGCGATGCCATGCGGTTGATTCCCGGGCGCGGCAGCCACATATCTGTGTGGGCTACATTCGGACACTGTTCTACTGACACCTTTAATGCAAACCATAGAACACCCCGTGGACGGAATTCGAAGCCAGCAAAACTTAGTGATATTACATGCGCACACTAGGTGTAGTTTTCCGGCCTAAAAATGCTTAGTGAACTTTCTACTTTGCAAAAAAGACCCCCCTCCTCCTCCGCTCCAGCTGTCCCTCTGAAAACAATTTTATTTTTGTCACGTTAGCTGAACTCTTGCCGGCGCTCTCGGTCGTGATCAAATAGCTCTTGCGGAAAGTAGACTGCCCAGTGTACAATATATAAAGGAAGAGAAAGCTAATTTTTCTTCACTGAGAATATTTGTAAGATTAGTAAAACACTGCACCCACGAGGTCCGAGCAGAGAGCGCGTAAAAGTTAATGACATCGCAAAGAAGGAACGTTGCCGAAAAAGGCGCAAATAACAGCAGTTAGCTAGAAATTGTTCCAGTTGCATAGAACTCAGGGTGCAATGCTTTAGCTATCTCGTTCGAGTCTGTTATTTTCCGTGAGAACAGCCACTGAAGACAAAATACAAGTGGGAACACTTTCGACGTCTTTCATTTTTTCCATCTGCGTGTCTCGTCCGTGTCCATTCTCAGATGGATCAACTGGTTCTGTTCGCCCTCAGCCTGCAGAGTTCTTCGACTGGACTCCTCGACTTTAGACAGATGACGCAGCACGCACAAATGCACGCAGCACTAATTTTTGGTCTTAGTAATCGTCGCAGTCGTACGTCATCGGGAGACAAAAGGGCAATTGGTGGAACCTCTAGACTCCACCACCTTCCGCTTCATTTGGATTCTGCTCACCCATTAACCAAACTTGTTTCGAGTGTTGATCAACTCTTATAACAACTCGTGTAATATCATTGGCTGTAGAACCCAAATATTACGTAAGTTCTGATGTCATACTTGCATCTAGTGCTAAAAAGAATAGGGGTCATGTTTCTGGCCGTTTTGCTTGAAACTGCACTTCTCGGCTTGGCTTGCTCTTTTTACCCAGCTTCTCTGGCGCCCCTGAGAAGCGCAGCAAGGGCAGGCAGGCAGCAGCAGCATCCGGGTTCCGTTTCGTACTTCATGAATCCCTTCATTATGGGGTGCATGCAGGCGCTGGTTATATGTGGACGGATAATGCACGTAGCCTGCGAAACGTGATTCATGTAATCGCACCGAAGAACCCCTACAGCGTGCCATAAAATCCATCCTTTGGTGCACCGCCAGCCAACCTGGTCTTGATACCAATGCGGCAAAAGGGGTAACGGTCGTGTTGGTGGGGATTGGCCCCGTCGATGTCATCGCCGGCGGAGGCGCCACTGCCCATAAGGAGGTGCATGAAGTGCCATTTTCGCTCCAGAAAAAAAGTCGGGCCAGGCCGTAATTGCTGTCTTGCATAGAAATGTTTAAGAACTATTCTGTTTGGAAATCTAAACAACGGACAGACAGATGGAACGTTCACAGACAACCGTTGGACGCCAAAAACAAGCAAAGTGCCCTGCGGCAATCTTCCCACTGGAAGATCTAGTGCCACGGCAAGAAATATTGAAAATTGGGCGTGAGTAACCTTCTCACATCTCGACGGACAGCTTAACCGCGCCGTGAGGGAGGGGAGGCAGGTGGGAGTGAATGAGAGAAAGCTGTACGAGCGAGCAAAGTTCCCAGCGGCCCTAACGCTGCCACGCTTCCTATGGACGCTCCAGTGTCAAGGCTCGAATGCTGAAATGTACGAACTGGTGATAGGCGAGGGAGTGGTGATAACTCCTCCCTGCATTCATGTTTGTTAGTGTGGGGCGAAAAAGTTTTCCGCAGGCCTAAACCACGTCTGTAGCATTAGAGAAATTAACCCTGTTCTTCGCCGCAAAGTCCTCCGTGGTGACGGAAGGCGTTCTGTCCTTAGAGCCAAATGCCATTTTACGAGTGTACCATAACGGCATTCTTTAGATAGATGTAGTATGGAGGGGAAAAGCGAAAGGCACCGGTGTTCTGAGTGATGTCAGTGGCCGTTAAAGATCCCATGGAGGTCAGAATCAAACCGGAGCCTTCCAGTACGGTGCCCCTCATAGCCCATGTGCTTCTTTGGGACGGGAACCCTGTGCGGAATTCGAGGAGCCAGGCTTATCACAAGCCGACTGCCATTTCTGGTTAGTGCCTAAACGAGCTTTTTTTTTCTCGCACTCTGTGTCCAATTTAAGGCGTGTATTGGGCTGGTTAAAACCATACTTTCATTTTGCCGACAGATGGCAGCACCTGTACTGAATGACCAGTTTGGTGTCATTTTCTATGCAAAATGTGCCGGTTAGGAGGTTAAACCTCACGATTTCCGTCATTTAATCGAACATAGGGAAGGCAACCGTCCTGCATTAATGGATCAAGAATTCAGGGAAGCCAAGGAGAATCATACTTGAAAGAACGCTAGGACGGACACAGTTACTAGAAAGCAGGAGCGCTATCAAATGGTTCTATTACAAAATGCCCAGGACGATATATAGATTAAAAAAGCTAAAACAAAATAACTACAAATTGTGCTCAACGCGGCATGACCGAGGGAACGGGATGCTCAGATTGGCCGCTAAGAGGATCTCAAAGGGGAAGCCACAAAGACCAACAAAACTATTGTATACATGCAAGAGAAAAATTCATAACAAGTGCATAATACAGCTAAAATCTAGCAGCAGGGCGCGTCGGAGATCCGTTGACCTATAACTGCGAATTCCTTGGGCAACAGAGTGAGAGATGGTGTGCTCACACAATGCTACTCCTTCTTCTTAATGATATTAATGCTTCCTATGTCTCACGTGTGTTCTGATGATGATATTCTTAATGATACGTGTTTGGCTCAATAGGGGATAGCAGCCCTCACATTGACGACAGTGAATTACAAGGTCATAATCTATTTTCTTGCCTATTGAATTGGTGTGCTTTCGCACCATGTCCTTAAAAAACCTCCTGGTTGGTGGCGGGCTATACATCAGGCAAACCGGGATGTACATCAGTGACAGGTTGCGAGAGCGCTCCAATTCACTAGGAAAGAAAATCGGTTCTATATTCGTAATTGATTGTCTCCTTTGTGAGCGTTCCTGTAGCCTGTTAACCTAAACACTTATCATCAAGGATATCGTGACCTGTGCATCAGTGAGCTAAAGGAAGAATTTATGATTAAGAAGAAAGAATAACATTGTGTCAGAACACAGCCTGTGATCCTGGTTCCCAAGGAAATCGCCGTTCAAGATCAACAGTTTTCTGACGTGGGCCCTGCCGCTAGATTTCCGCAGTCTTATGCGCCCTTATGATTTTTTTTGCTACTTGTTGGCGCTTGTTTTCATCCTTTTGTGGTTGCTCCTCGTATCACCATCAGGTTTTCAACACGCGCCGTGCGATTAGATTTCACCTGTCTTC
The DNA here is from genome assembly GCF_055824585.1 of Amblyomma mixtum. Classification (NCBI taxonomy): domain Eukaryota; kingdom Metazoa; phylum Arthropoda; class Arachnida; order Ixodida; family Ixodidae; genus Amblyomma; species Amblyomma mixtum. The sequence goes on along the minus strand of NC_143014.1, from coordinate 263,906,426 downwards.
TAAACTTGTTATAAATTCTCTGCTGTTACTTGCTTACACTCCTTTTGTTGCTCATTGCCGCTTCCCCTTTGAGATCCTCTTTAGCAGCCGAGCTTGGCGCGTGCCGCATCCTCTGTCATGCCTCGTTGTGCACCTTTTGTGATTATTTAATTGTTCTTAGCTTGTCAAACCTGAGCTTCCAGCAATAAATCCAGTTGATAGCTCTCGCGGCGTCTCCTTCCTGCGTGCCGGCCTTGCGCTCTTTCATATATGATCGGTAACCAAGAAGCTCATTTCCCACCACTTGTGCCAAAGGCAAGTTCTTCGACGATATTGTCTCTTTTAAAAAAAGAAGGTATTGGTCAATGAACAGAAATTGTCCAGGAAGAACAGTAGCGTTTCGTGTGATTATCTACTCGAAAGATCGTTCTTATGTTGGACTGCTGCTTCAAAGGTACCTAAATGTAAAACCTTCCACAAATGGATGGCGGATAGTTAGTCTGATGATCATGTTCAGAAAAAATGCGGTTTCTATAACAGGAAATTAGACAAGAAACAGTCGAATAAAACTCAGTACATTTCGGTGCCGAGGGATAAAGCATTTATGAAATACATTACAGGAAGCGCGTAGCGTATTCTACGGCGGCTCATGGATGGTAGCTGCACTCGAGTCTTGAGGTGGCTCCGTCATCAGCCCTTTTCTTATCGGAACCGCGCAGTTCTTTCACCACTTTTGGTATATAGCCACTAGCATGTGATCAGCCCTAATACCGAATAAGAAAGAGGGGGGGACGCCAGCAGACGCTATAGAGAACACTGGGGCCTTCGCTTCGGCTGGACGCCGCCGCTCCATCGACCTCCATGTCATCCTAATTTCAACAAATAAGGTCGAGTAGACTCCAGCCCGTTAATAGTGATGGCGCCACCTCCTATTTCCGGCATATTACCAGCGCTGGCCACGGGGATCACTTAGACATCTTGCGCTGAGCGTTCAGCTACTTTTTTTTCTCCTGATGGGCACCTTGTTTAAGCTTCTCTCGCTGCATTCATTAAATCCATTTCACTCCTCCTAGCGCAATACCGCCCGCTGGCTCATTGGAGGAGATTTTTTTTTTAAACGGGATTTAGTGCCTCGGAGCAACAATGGGCGAAAGTGTGATGAAAGATGCAGTAACGATTAAAGTTATGGGAATAAGTTATCATATTTTATAAAGTCCAATAGTGAACGATGGTGCGTTCCCAGCGTCCAGGCAATATATGAAGCAGGATTGTGCGGTGAAACACCCGTTGCCTTCATATGCCGGATCCTTGTAGGCTCGAGAGCGGGGCATTCCCACAGCAAATGGTGAATGTCGGTTTCACTGCCCTCGCTTTCACATATCGGACACCCAGGCCGAGGATAGGAATCTCGATACTGAGGACACTTGGGAGTGACGGCAGTTGTGAGGGCAACCCCGACCAGGATCCTCGCAAGCGCAACCTCCTCTGCACGGGCAAAACATCGGGGAGGGTTACCGCCCACGGAGAGATGAGAGCCCGTGTGCGGCACCAGAGGTATTCCTTTTTTGATAAAAGGCGGGTAAAGTTGTCCAAATGAAGGAGCCGAGGCAGTGATGAGCCTGGAGACACCAGGCGAGTAACGAGCGACTAAATCTTTTTGGCTGTGAGATGCATACCTACTGGCTGTGAGATGCATGCCGCGAGCCGGTGGATGTCCTGATATATTACTGGGCAGCGGCTAACACGTGGTAGCAACTGCACTGCTTGAAGGGCGTCTGTGCGGATGGCAACGGGGGCCGCAGGGAGCGTATATTTGTATCGGCCACGGAGGAGTGGAGCAGTGTGCGTCTTGAACTGCAACGAGCTCGGCATAAAAGGACTTAGGGGGTTCCGTAAGTTGAAACTTTGAGGTTCGATTTAGGGCAAGTCCCCGCGGGCAGTATAGATTGCTGTTGTTGCTTCAGAGGCTTGGATGCTTGCGTCTGCGTAGACAACAATGGACGCCTTTGGCAGGCAAGAACCTTGTTCTTGAAATTTCTGGCGAAGCACTGATGCCGATTTAGCAGATCTTGGCCGGCGGTTATGTGTTCGCTTGTTGTCTCGGAGCTGTACAAACTTCCAGGAAGCATGAGCGGGGCTGTGACGTTGCATATGCCCTCAGTGCGTGGGTGGAGCGCGCTAGACTGGCCAGTGGTATTGAGATGCTCATTCTCTTGTAAAGCTATGACCTGTCTGATTCTTGGAAGTCATGTAATGGTCCTCATAGCCTCTCGGTTGCCGGCTTCAAGGAGATTCTATCGGGCTCTTGTAAAATGTTTATGCTGGGCATGATAAACTATACGTGGCTACAGAACTGCCTTCAAGAACTGCCGTGCAACGAATGAGCCAGCGCCACTAGTCTTAGGAGCAGTTCTTTTCATCACACCCAAAGCCTGAATAGCTTGTTTTTCTGCCTGAAAAAGCCTAGCAGTCGTTGGCAATGATCGGTGAATCGCTAAGCCCAGGAATTTTACACTCGGACTTTCTAATAGTGGGGTGCCTGATAGACAAAGACGGGTTGAGCTTGCCGCAAGTGTACGGCGATGCATGCGGTTGCTGCTGCGTGAGAATAACGGCGACCGTGTTCCACTGTACGCAATGCTCACCAGAGAGAGCCGTTCGAGGATTTTACACAAAATCTTCACATCATGCATGCCACTGCCGTCGTGAGAGGTGACATTCTATATACGTGCCTTAGCTGTAAGATAATGCATTCGCGTACAAGCGTGCGCCGAAGTAGGGTCGCGCGCAGCAGCCAGCTCGGCTTGAAGGCGTGTAGCCCTGAAGTTAGGGAGGCCGAGATCTGGTGCGGGTCGAGCAACATCATTCCAGGTGGTAGTTGTAGCACTGTTCGCTCGGTTTGTATGCGCTCAACAAGGAGTGGTGAAAAATCTTCAGAGAGATTGCCAAGACGCGAGCGGAAACTGTTCCAGTTGATCACAGAACATTTGTAGCGAAATACCCGGAGGTGTGAGATATGAAGGCCGACGATGATATGGTGATGATCACTTCCCCAGCAGCCTGGCTGCATGTCCCACGAGGGAGTACCCGTGTCCGACCACCACACGACCACACGTGAAGTCTGGAGCATAGGAAGCTTTGCGAGCTTGACGCGCTGGCCGTGTTGGTTTGCCAGGGTGGTTGAGCAGAACAAACTGGACAACCGTGAAGGCGTCCCTCACACGCTTGCTTGGAGGGCTCGAAGTGGGGCACTCCGAGTCCAGGCGAGGGCTGTTAAATTCTCCCCAGACTAAAATCGAACACCTGGGGTAATGCGGAGGGACCCTTAGTAACCATCTAAGATTAGTACGGCAAGTAGCGCCACCGGCTGGTCTAGCGTAAAGTGAAACAACCACAGCGGTTCTCTTCTTAACTTTCGCAGCCACTGCCACTACCTCTTGACATGACATGCACTAGTTCTCGAGAGCAAGGTGTACATGGAAAAACGTGAGTCCACATACACCGCCTCCTTTCCTGGGAGAGAAGCAGTGTGTACACGAGGCACTATCATGAAAGGGGACGTGTAACTACTGAAGCCAGGAATTGATGGCAAGGTTTTTGTTTCCTGTAGCAACATTACCCATACCTGGAGCTTGTAAATTCGTAGTCGGATCTTGAGCTCACCCACCTTTGTAAAAATGCCTCTGTAATTCCACTGCAGCACACCAGGAGGAGCGGAACTTGCCATTTCCACTTACCAGCCTAAGGGCTGGAGTATCACGGACGTCAGGTTGGGCAATTGGTTGACCATAAACCGGAGCAAAGATGTTGCAGAGTTGTCCAGTGGCACTTCCTGAAACTGCGAACAGGCAGGAAATTACGCAGGTGGACTGGAGGCAGTCGATGTCGTTGCGCTATTGATAGAAGTGGCTGATCATTCCACTACCCGTAGACGTCGAGCGAGCAGTTTACGGTGTCCTGAGCTTCATGACCTCCGCTAAAAGACGTGCAATTCCTTCGTCGACTGCGGCCATATCGAACTGCGGTAGTTCAGGCATACTGCGCTGTTTTGTTGGCTATTGTCGGGAGCGTTCCTTGCGCACGTTGTCGTTAGAAGGCTGCTGAGCTGACGGATCATGCGAGATGGGCACAGGAAGCTCCAGCCACTGTCGTCATCCAAATGGAGAGATGCGAACCGATTTGGTGTCCGCAGAGGAGTTTTAATGTACTGTATTGGCCAATGCTTAGTCATCCGATTACGAGCCTTTTGTGTTTCCTTTTGTTTTGTCAGACAGCTTGGAGATGTTATCTCGTGGTCCTTGGCTGTACAGAGGAAATACCGATGAGCCACATTACCTTGCGGTGTCCCTTCATCGCCAGCAGCGAAGGGGCAGGATATGCGCGCATACCAAGTACGGAAGCAGTTATAGCATTATACGGCACTCAGTTTACACGGCCGTCGCCGCATGGCTTCAACGGACGTCGCAAACATTCATGACAAAAAACGAACGATTGTAAGATGCAGGTGACGGTATCCAAAACGCAACGCTAAACGCTGCGGCGTTAACTGAGCGGTCTAAAGTATCGGGAAACCAAACAACCCTGCGTCGCCGCTAGGTCAAATTCATGCTTGCTGCAATTTTTTACAGCGAAAAACAGTTTTAGGGACTCCGCGCCGAAAGTTGAGTCAAATCAGACGCAGCTGGCCCTGGAAGCAGGCCTAGAATCGCGGAGGCTGTGTATCTTCGTGTCACCGTTTAGAGCGGACCACTCCCCCTCTCCACCCGAAAACCCTCCCTCGGCAGCACACTACCCCTTACCCCCCTGCTTAGAATCACTGAAGAGCAAATTCAAAAGGAAAATGCTGCCTCGGCGAATTGGAGGCAACAACTCGCGTTACTCTGTGGCTGTCACTGGCTCGTTTGGGGTGCACTAGCCGACGTCGCTGCCGGCCGGCTTCAAAGAGGATGTTCCTAGAATATGCTACGGATTAGTATGTGAGGTGAGACAAAGGGAGCCTGATTGCGCGGCCCGCTCGGCCCTGCCCATAATGTCGAGCATGTGCTAACGGACGAAAACCGCGTACGCAGATTCGAACGCCTGCTGGGAACGCCACAGCGGGGAAATCTTTTCCTTTCATTGTTTGTGTTAAGCAATAGCTTCATCATCATCGTCCGCCTTACTACGCCCACTATAGGGCAGAAGCCTGTCACATGTCTCTTCAATTAACCCTGTCCTTTGCCAGTTGCGGCCACCGTATCCCCGCCAATATCTTAATGTCATCCGCTCCCTAACCTTCTCCCGCCTCCGCCTACGCTTGCCGTCTCTTGGAATCCACTCTGTTACCCTTAAGGACCGACGATTATCTTGCATTTGCATCGCATTCCCTTAGCTTTTCAGATGTTATTTGTCCTACTAGGCATAATTCGGCTGCAAAGTTTCGGAATATTCTGAATAATTGCGCCCACATGTTGAGCTTCAGGTTCAGGCATGTTTTCGGCCGATGCCGGCTTTAATTTGTCTAGAATGGCAGTTAATAGCACTACATGGTAAACACATTTCTGTGGTGGATGCTCGGAGGTTAGCTGATGTCTGTTCTCACCATCCGCGCTCCTTGTTCTGGAGCCAGATGGTGGCGCTCTAACCACGCCGACAGCTGTCTCTCAAACGGCTACGTTCAATGCCGCCCACGCCACCAAGCACATTCCTGCCGCATTCGACGGCGTGAGCGACGCTGGGAGCACCGGATCGAAGGCCGCGACGCAGCCGGCAGCGTTCGTCGTCGCAGCAGGGTCCACTGCTAGCCAACTCCACGCTCTAAGGGACGCCAAGAGCTTCGGGGCCATAGACGCGTCGCAGAAGGCTGCGTTCGTCGCCGGCGCTGGAGCCGCCGCACCTACTCCAACCACATGTCCCACTGACACCAAGACCTGCAGCCCGGCACCTGCGTCGCAGATTGAGACTCCGGCTGAGGACTCAGACATGGGCCTTACGACGTCCCCGGTAGACGACACTCCATCCCCGGAAATCGGCTGGAGCACCATCGGTGCCAACCGTAAGCCTGCCTCCGCAACCCGACCCCACGCCGAGCTCATCATAGTTGCCATCCAGCTTCCCCCTGGGGCCCTCACCCCCAAGCTACCTCTCTACGGCGAACTCGCCGCAGGCACTTCCGCTGCACAACTCTCCGCCAAGAGCAGTGCAGAGATCACCCTTCAGGCCAAGCTAGCCCAAAGCCTCGTGTCTTTAAAAACTCATTCTCCTCTTACCGCCCACCTCCTACTTTCTACCAGGCATCTTCAGCTTCATGGTAAGCCTATCACCATCAAAACATATGCCCCTAATCCTCCCATCTCATACCTCGGCGCCATCCATAACGTGGGTGGCCACTTCACCCCTGATGACCTCATGCATGATATCGCATCATTCAAAACCGATATTCTTGCGTCTCGCATGATGGGCACCACTCAGTCAGTGCTCATAACTTTCGCTGGAACCGTCACTTTGTGTATTTTAAACGCGTTGCCTTCCGGTGCCGCCCCCATAAGCCTAAGCCTCCCACCTGCACCCGTTGTCTCGCTCGTGGACACCGCGCCTCCAATGCCCCCAGCACAGCGTTCCGGCCAAGTGCCGTCGCTGTGCTGCTCCTCTACCCACCGACCCTTGCGCTTATGTATGTGCCCAGCCCTGGTGCGTTCATTGCCAGGTAAAGACCCAGCCCTCCCTCGACCCCACTTGCCCCTTCCTCCTCGCTAAACAACGCGAGTGTGCCAAAGCTGCATACCTCTGACGCCTAGCTTTGTGCCGGGCCACGCAACCCACCCCCTCCTCCTTCTCTACTCGTGAAACTCCATCAGCTCCAATCACGTCACCACCAGGCTCCCATGCCGCCATAGTTAAAGGATCCTCGGTTCCAGCGTCCCTCTCTTCCCCTACAGCACCGTCTCCATCCCTGACTGACGAGAGCCTCTCGTTCGACCTCCGGCTCGCTATGCTGGAACGCCAGCAGCGAAAGCAGCAGCGCAGTTCCCACGACCTACAACAGCAGATCCATTCCTTGACGCAAACCTTCTAGACAACCACCTCCTCTCTTACCTCCCAGCTTACAAAGCTAAATGAGCACCTTGCCACGTTCACCACTCCCTCCTCCACCGCCCAGGTCGCCCCTTTGGCTGATCTTGTCGAAACCACCACAGAGGCACACCACACTCGCTTGGTTAAGCTAGAGACATCGGTTCTCCAGATTCTTACCACCCTCCAAGCACAATAAAAGCAGTTGGAATCCTTCACTACAACGCTCCACTCCCTGCATGAGTCACTGCCCGAGGCCAAAAAGAAGGAACGCGTACGGTCACGAGCCTCTACCTCTACACTATAATAATGGCTTTTGGCGAGGACCTCGAGATTGTGCAATGGAACTGCCGAAATCTGTGCCATAATCAGACCCCGCTCCACCAGTATCTACTCACCAGCCCCTCCCTGCCCCATTTTCTCCTCCTCCAGGAGGCTCGGACGGTCCGCACTGTCCCAGGCTACCGCGCCTACCATGCCATTACGTCACACCACTTGCGTCTATTTATGTACGCAGCGACGTGCTCGTGGAGCCATTTGACATTCCCTCCACCCTCCTTAAATATTTAGTTGGTGTGGTCTATTACCATCCTTCTTCCCGCGTCTCACTCGCCCTTTTGTCTTTCTACAACCCCCCTGTCACCTACTCTTTATTCTCCGCCCTGGGCAAGTTCCTTCACTCTCTTCCTTCTAACTCCCATCTCCTCTTTGATGGTGACTTCAATGCCCCTCATACACTGTGGGCCTACCCTCAAACCCAGCCGCCTCCTCCACTGTCTGGCCCAGGAACGCCACCTCACCCTTCTTAATACTCCTGGCTCACCTACTCGAGCGGGCACTGGCTCAGAGCGCGCCACGACACCTGACCTCACTTTCTCTCGGGGTTCACTTTCCTTTCACTGGCAGGTGACAGCCGAAACTCTTCTCAGTGACCACTTCCATATTGACACCTCTTTTTCCCACATCCCTCGATCTCATCCGGTCATTCACACTGACTGGCACGCCTTCCTTACTAATCTCGCCTCCGACTCCTTTCAATTCTACGAAGACTGGACGTCGCGCATCACTGCAGCGCTCACGTCCAGTAGCCGTCGCGTTCGCAATCGTCACGCAGTCCAAGACACAGATCCTCATCTTCTCCGTTTATGGCGTCGCCATAAACGTCTTCAACGCTCCTGTCGCTCCCAACCCCACAATGCCTATCTATGCTCCCGGATCACTGTTCTGCGGGCCGAGATCGTCACCCACTGCGCCTCACTCGAGCCCTCTCGTTGGAGTGCTCTTTGTGACCGTCTTGACTCTGCTTTGCATTCGCGATCCACATGGTCTCTCTTCAAATCCCTCCTTGGCACTAAGCCTACCCTTGCACCCACTCTAGCCAAAACCCTCACTCAGGGGACTCCCTCTGATGTTTTTGATCAGCTCGCCTCTCTCTACCTCCCTCCTCCTCTGGCACCCTCCTACCCCATGTACTCGGGCGGACCTAACCCCGATCTGGACTACTCCTTCACTCTCCGAGAGCTCGAATCGGCTCTGGCTGCTAATGCCGCACGCTCGGCTCCCGGTGAGGATGCCATTACATATAACACACTTCGCAACCTTCCTGACTGCGCCAAAGAATTCCTCTTTCAAACCTATAATGAGGCCTGGAACAGCGGCTGCCTGCCGAGCTCCTGGACCTTCTCCCTCATTTTAATGATTCCAAAGCCGGGAAAACCTCCCTCTCTCTCTAACCTCCGCCCAATCTCCCTGACATCGTTTGTTGGTAAGATCCTTGAGCGAATGGCCCTGACTCGCCTCTCTAATTTTCTCGAGGCGAAAGAGATCTTCAACCATTCTCTCATCGGCTTCCGACGCCGCGTCTGTGCACAGGACATGTTTCTGATTCTCCAGCACACCTTTCTGTTACCTATCCCCACTCAAATTCATGCACTTGTGACCGCCGATGTTCGCAAGGCATTCGACAGTGTTTGCCACCTCCACATCCTTTCCCAACTCGACTCCCTAGACTGTGGCTCCCGCATGTACTCTTATATCCGTTCATTCCTCTCTAAACGTGTGGCTCGCTTTCGAGTAGACACCCATCTGTCCGACCCCCACCACCTCACCCGTGGCATTCCTCAAGGTGCTGTTCTCTCTCCTACCCTTTTCAATCTTACTATGGCGCCTCTCGCCTCCCAGCTTGCTGAAATTCCTGACCTGCATCATATATTTTACAACAATGACATCACTCTCTGGTGTTCGTCTGGCTCTCCCGGTCACGTACAACGTGGCCTAGATCTCATTGACTCCTTTCTCACCACCGCTGGCCTCTCTCCTGCTCCTGAAAAATCTGAGCTTCTCCTTCTCAACCATTCCTCATACCAGCGTTCACACAACCACTTCGTCTCTCTCCACCTTTCTGGCTCTCCCATTCCTGTCGTCACGCAGTGCAAAGGTCTTGGCTTTGCTTTGCATGCGGCCAAGAACGTGCAAGCCCTCCACCACGCTGTCACCACCTGCCACTCGGTAACTCACCTCCTGCGGCGTGTGGTCACTCGGCGCTCAGGTCTCCACGAGGCTCATGCGTGCCGAGTTGCCGACGCGCTGGCCGTCAACAAGGTCTTGTACTTTGCACCCTACATTTCCTTCCATTAGACTCAACTTAACACTCGAGACTGCCCTTGTGGTCCTCTACAAGGCAGCTCTCAACCTCCCTATCACTACCTCTACCGCTAAGATCTTTGCCACAGGCCTCTTTCATCCTCTCCGTTCTCATCTGTCTCTCTATCGGGACTCGCAGCTTGCCCGGCTTTCCCTTACCCGTCAGGGTCAGTGGTTACTGACTCAAGCGGGTATCTCGCCCTATCCCATCGCCCCTTTTACCTCTCCTATTCCACCCCCAACTCCCAATCTTCGTATCCTCCCCCTCCCGACCAATATTTCCCCCGTCCTGCACGCCGGCCGACGTCATGCGGCCGCGCAGCACCATTCCCCTCTTTGATACCCAGGGTGTAGCCTACACGGGTGCCTCCTTCGTGGCTCCTCGAGGTTCCTGCGGCTACGCCCTGTACCATCCCCACCTCCCCGCTCCTCAAAACCTGCACCAGCGGGCCGTATCTACACCCTCCGGATGCATTGTCCCTCGAGGTCCTCGCCATTGCGCATGCCCTCCAGCCATTTGCTCTCCTTCCCTCTCCAAGAGTACACAGCCTATTCAGACTGACAAGCCGCTATACACCTCATTCTGAAACGCACCCTAACCCCTTCTCTCCAACAGGAGGTCGAACGAGCGGTCTACGCATTGCTGCCTTCCATCGTTTTCCTCCGCTGGGTCCCTGGGCATTCAGGGATTGACGGCAATGAGCTGGCCCATCAGCTCGCCCGCGACACACTTTTCCGGGCACCGTTGATCTCCAGGCCCAAGCCCTCGGAGGACGGTGGGAGACTTACCCTTCGCAGCACCATAAAATAGGTCTACCTCGAGCTCCGCCTAGACAAACGCTTTACCCTCCCCTCATCCATCACTCACGGTGCCGGAGGCTCGCCTTCTTCGGCACATCCAAATGAATGCAGTTATCGCCCCGTCTCGCCTCTTTCTCTATCGCTATCGATCGGACCCTTCCTGTCCCAACTGCCCCTGTATCTATGCGGACCTGGCCCATTGCCTCTTCTATTGCCCGGCTGCTCAGCTGTCGGGTTCCTACCCCCACCTTCTTTATCCATCACCACCTGCCTCGACTGGCTTGGCGCTGAAGGGGAGGAAGAACAGCGACTTCTGGTCGCCCAGGCGGTCGACATGCTCAGCCTGTAAATTACGGCCGAATAAAGGTCTTGTACTGCTACTACTACCACTACTACTGTCAGCTTTAAAATCACAATAAAACAGCGCAAGAAAGACACGGACAACAGGAAGAGACGTACACACGAGTGTTCTGCACGTCTTTAGAATGTGTAGTTCTTAGAATTTCTAAAACGCGATTACCCTCGGCGCTGTGGCAACCACAAATTCTGGCTATTTCGCCGAGTTACATATACTGGAGGGGTTGCTTTACCTGCAAGCTTCTCGAACGCAGATGCATTTTGGCGCGGTGTAACCAAAATTTGATGGGCCACAGCGCCGAGGGTAATTGCGTTATCGAAATTCTAAAAATTTATATGGATGTTACTTGCGGCGGGCTACATATCTCTCAATAGTTGAAGAGCCAAAGACTAATAGTTAAAAAGTTATCTATTCAACATTAGTTAAACCAGTCTGCTAATTAGCACAGCTTAGCTGTGTTGTTATGCACACAGAACTGATAATGCTATGCCGTAAAGAAGCGGTATTCTAACTCAAAAAGCGTATTTTAAAAAATTGTGTACAGGTATATATATATATAGTTGACACGAGAGCATGAAATACGATATATATATATATAGTTGACGAGTGCATGAAATACTTGACTGCTTGAAAGAGTGTAGAACGCAGTATACGCCATATATACCACGTGTACCAAAAATGACTATTGGATATTGAAAATCAATAAAAAAAGACGGAACGAGATAGAATTGTATTGTTTGGGGCCTTACGCTTAGGAAATCATGGAATTTTATCCCTTCAAAATTCAAATTTAATTTACACTTCCACCAACACGTGGCGCTGCCGGCGATCTGGAAGAGGTATAGCTAAAACGGAGCATATTTGAGCTCGTCATTCCGTAGTTCGCTGTCAAGCTGATAGCAGGTTCTATTGAGATTGCAATTCCGCTGTACCAAAATGGTTTAGTCTGTTGAACAGCGGATGTTTATTGTGTTGGAGTTCCACCGCCTGGAACAAAGTTTTGTTGAAACGAGGCGCAGTTTCCATAGAAAATACCCGCCACTTGCTGGTGGAATGTAAACTAAATTTGAATTTTGGAGGGATAAAATTCTCTGATTGCCTAAGCGTAAGGCCGTAAACAATACAATTCTGTCTCATTCTGTCTATTTTTTTATTGATTTGGAAAATCCATCAGTCACTTTTGGGACACCCGTTATATCAGTGGCGTAGCCAGAAATTTTGTTCGGGGGGGGGGGGGGGGGGGGGCTCATGTTGCAGCGCGGCGTCCTCAGACAATTTGTGGAGGGATCAAACGCAAGAATAATAACCGCATTGCCAATGACAACGCCATTGTGTCTCAGATAACGCTACGCACTGTCTAGGCAAGTGAAGTGTGCATTTTTTAAATAAAACAATGTATTCGTATGTCTGAAAACTCGTCGCAGACATAACTGATACTAATGCTTCCATGTTTTTCCGTATTTAATACGGAAACAAAATATCACACAAAGCCTATATTTATTTATTTATTTTATTTATTTGAAAAAATTTAAACCTTTCATTTATATTGATTTATATTTATGTTTGTGTTATTTAGTTATGTTTATTTATGTCTATGTATATATGTTTATTTAATAAACATATTTATTTGAATAATATACAAACAAAAACAAAGAAGTAAACAAGGATAGGAAAAGCGGAGTGGCACCCGCACGAAAAAAAGGAGAGTGCGCACTCTCCATTTTTTTGTGCGGGTACCACTCCCCTGTTTCCTATCCGTGCTTATTGCTTTGTTTTTTTTACTTGAATGTTATTTAACTTTTATCTACTTATTTCTGTTTCTCGCTAACCTGTTCTGTGTCCAGGAAACACCAGCTAAGACAAGCCACTCTTGAAAAAGATCTGCCTTCTGATGGTATATATATATATATATATATATATATATATATATATATCACGGACGTAGCCCGGGGGGGGGGGGGGGCTTATGGGGCTTCAGCCCCTCTCCCCACCCCAGGGAAAAAAAATTTTCGAAGTGCTACCGACCGCAGCATGGCCCAAGTACAGCCGCCCACAGACTTAACACGAATGACGGAAAGCGTGGCCTGGACTGCCGTCAGCGCCACGAAGCGATAGTTATTGGTGCGAGACAATGCTCTCGGTATGTTTTCGGTGGCTGATGATAGCTGGTGCGCAGCTCGCTTTTACTGCTTTTCCGCTTGTGACTGATCGACGCGTGGACAGCGCGCTCGTCACCTTGGCAACCGAGCTCACCATTTGCTGCCGTTGGGTGGGATATGGAGACTATGGGGAGGTGCGTCGCAGCACTCTGTCAGCAGCAGGAGACGGGACCTTACCGCTGGCTGCCATTGGCTTCTATATGCAACCAGTGGTGAGGTCCGGTCGCCTGCTGTTGACAGAGCGATGCCACGAGCCTCCCCATTGGCTGCATATTGCCTCCAATTTCAGTAAATGGTAGGGTGCGGTCGCCAACTCCCCAATGGCCTGGTCGCTTTCCACAGAGGCTTGAAAGCGGTATATATCTGAGTGGCCAACGACCGAGGCCCGAATGGACGTGAAGTGGACAAGAGAAAACGTGCAGCTCATAGAATATGGCCCCATGTTGTATGCAAGCGCCGGCAGCAGGCGACACGACGTATTCTACGTTAGCGGAAGCGCGCATTCGCGCGAAGCCTGCGCTTAGCTGTTACTAAGCAGTCTCGTAACCTGCCCCTTCAGTCTGCGCTTAATTTAGGCGAGCTATCAAGCATCTGCACCGTTTGCAATTCTCCACCGACTTCCCATGAGCATGGATACGGATACGGTTACAAACTATTTAGCAAACATTGGTAGACCTATTCATGATATGCCATAACGGGCCGCTGTTTTCCTTACCCTTGTCAGCGAGTTATTCGTGCACTGCGCTGTTGCATATTACGAGTATAACACGGTAGCTCTTGAGTTTGTGATTGGTTTCGTGTAGTTTACATGAATTTTTCTTTTCCATAGCGTCTAGGCTGCAACTGTCAATTTCCCTTAGCCCTCTCTAGAGTTTTATGCTTTGGAGTTGACGATGCGCTGTAAGCACATATATACTGACGAGCAGACAGAGCTCTGTGGTGAATAATTTCTCATATTTTACCCCCTGTTACCTTTTTATAGGCCTGGATAATGTCCGAATTGTCCTAGCGTTGAAAACTGTCTTACAGCAATCTCTGCCGCTATTTCTTTTCTGGAGATTTGTTCCCTACATTCATGTTCTAAAACTCATTTGTTGCTTTTTACTTCTAACCAGAATTTTACTTGGTGTCACTGTTTCTGCCGTCAGTTTTTACTTAATGAAAAAATCCACACACAATTGCTGTGCTAATCTAGCTTTCTTAGGCACATTGTCGATGTCTTACTACTTACCACCAGCGTGAAATCAAATGCGAACAGCAGTAGCAGGAGGACAACAGGGCTAGTGAAACGCGAACGCAAAACCAAAAGATTGTTCGCTTTTGAGGAGGCTATACACGCGGGTTCCATTAACACTTCTATGCAGGATTGAGACGCACAATCTTAACACAACCTTTCTCAGGCTCCTCGCAGATAATTTGAAGTGAAATACGGCAGGGTTACTTGGAAATTTCATTGAGAATCGTTTGTCTAATGAGCGCGGATTTTTACCCCGTGAGTGGTAAATGCGTTCCGTGCGGATGTGGGGATACGTGGCAGTGGTCACGCTTCGCTATGAACTGACTTGTTGCTGGGAGTACTAGCGCATCCAGGCACCTTAGAAATATTATAAATGGCGCTGCACCTGGAGTTCTTAAAATCTGCAGATCAGACCTCCATGCAGTTAAGGAGCTCCCGCCTATTTACCTGCCTATTTCGTATGCCCTCGGCAATGCGGTTTAATGGTAAGGGCTGTTTGGTGCGTTTCGGAGAAAATGTTGCTAAAAAAACTGGCTAGTTGCTCAGAAACTGCTTGTAAGGGTAGTTTAAAAGCCCAGGCAATGCTATTTTGTGTCAATATAGAAGAAATGAGAGAGACACCATTTAACGCATTATTGTATAATCTACAACTGAAAATTTCTCAAAGGAACCCGCAGGGCTCCATTGTGGTTCCGGGCCTCTTCGAGAGCAACACTAGGCCATCAGCAGGAACCTGCACGCGCAGTATAAAGAAAAAAAAAGAAACTAACGTTAGAGGTATGACACAGAAACGACATAGGTTCTGACTTGAAAATTGTTCCATCAGTTCCAGAAAAGCGAATTATATGTGAAAGCGATTTGATGGATTAGCAACACTACACAGAGGGAGAGAGGAAATAATAACAATTCGGACAGGTTCCCCACTAAAAAACTGCGTGCCTTTTCGTATGAGGCTCCACCCTGCTACAATCCTTGAAAACCAAACTCTGGGAACTACCTCAGAAGGGCGAACGTGCGTAATCTGGAACGCACCATTTGTGATGATCGTGTTATTGTGCAGATGAAGATGTGACCGAAGAGCGCATAGACCGATGGAAGTGTTTTGACCTGAGATGATGGTAAAAACATGTCTCCAAGATGTGTTACGTAGGTGAATTAGTGTTTTTGGTTCTCGCGCTGTTTTGTTCGTCACGCAGTACCAACTGACCGGACACCTAGCTCTTGTGTAACACCTGCAGAGAAAGTACGTGACGTATGCAGGTCCTCTTAAACATATTCAGTGAGATTTACGCAAAGCTGCAGAGCAGACAGAGCGATAAAAAAGGAAACTTTGGTCGCATGGCTCACCGATATGCTATCCCGCCCCGAGAGCTATGGCATGCGGCTAATTAGTGGGCGTGGCTATCTTATTTCAGGGGGGCGGCATAAGACGTTGATGAGCTAACACTTCTAGCGGAAACCAGAGAACATGGATGCCGGTGGAACTACTTCCAAAATCTCAGCAAAAGTCTTGCATTGCGTACAGTGTCTTCACATCCGGGGCCGCGTTCTACCCGCTGTCCATTTTAAAATGGCCATTTCGCGGCCTTCTGGTCCTCTGTGATTGGTAACTCAGGATATACCTGCGGCTTTCAAATCTCCGTGAAAAGCTACCCAGCCATTGGCTGGAAGGCTACCGGACCTCGCCACTGGCTTAATATCACAGCCAAGGGCAGCCAGTGGTCAGGCCCGTTCATCTGATCTTTACAGAGGGCTCTGCTATAGCTCACCAGTGGCTGCAGAACGCAGTCAACTACATCAAAAGGTGAAGCCCGGTAGCCAACCACCCAATGGTCGCGTCGCTTTCGACATACGCTTGAAGGCCGAGGTTATATATGAGTGTTAAATGACATTGAATTGACGGACGGAAATGGCCATCTTAAAAAGGACACCTTCTGGAACACGGGCCGAGATGTAGCTTTATTGTTTATACATGCATTTTAAGTATTTCTGTTTAGCTAAATAGCCCACGACTCCCTTTCCTTCTCATCCATTCAATGCCCCGGCAACCAAAATTTTATATCTCGTACGTTAGCTGAACCACTGCGATGTTCTTGGCCATGATCACATACCGTATGTAGTCGCGTGGGAGCCGCGCTCAATAATGGTCACTCCACCTAGCTGTAAAGGCGATAACGCAAAAATAAAAAAAATCCGCTGAAAGTAATTGCGTTTGACGTGTGCATGGTCTTCGTTGCTTTGTACCGGACGTCGACAACTGGCCATGAAACGAGGCACGACCATGGCGAAGACGCATCGCTCTGTTCGGACTATGCTTGAATCTGCCATCGCTCGGAGGTTTCGCCACTATGCTACCCTCCAGGAACGACGCAGACATGCTAAGAAATGGCACCAGAAAGAGCGAAAACGTTACCACAGCGATCGCTTACAGCGCAAAAGCAAGATACACGTGGACATAAGCGATCGCTACGCTTCTCTTACAGCCAGGTGCCGCCTGCCGGCGCGCCTGGTGTTGCGTCACGGTCGCCGCACCGCTCGCACGGTTTCGCTCTGTGTAGCGTGCTTCGTAAGAAACCTCAGGGGAAGGTGTTTTAAAGACACCTTCTGTAAGCTCTAAGCTGTAAGCTGTAATAAAATGTCTTATCCTAATTGCTATTAGTTTGCAAAAAACTGAATCCTCTTGGAATAAAATGAGCCTGAGAATGATCTCCGCAAAGCCCTCGTCTGCTGCGAAGTTGCAGAGAATAAGCAGACCAGGCCAGAACCGCCGAGCGCCGGCCACCACGGGTCGCCGGCGCAAAGCACTACCTGAAGGAAATATTGACTATGGCATCTATTTGGACCATCCTGTTAGCGCAGTTGATTTCAACAGAACCAATTACGCTTCAGCGCTAAATCACATCGGTATACGCACGTTCCTCCGCTTCTATGCTATAATAGGAATAGCACAGAGGTAACCGAAGGACATTCAATAAACTTTCCTAGCAGCCTCTTTTCTTGTAGTCGATTACAGCCGGTCACAATGTGCTTCAGCCTTTCAGTCCGTTATCTATACACAGGGTGCACCAGGCGAATATCAATTCGTCTTATAATACCAGTAATCTCACAATCGGGGTACGCAAATGTGGGCTTTGCTGTAGCGTAATTAACTGAGAAGAAAGTTGTCAAATTCGTGGAAGGGCCGGCCTCAAAAACTAATATGCCTCTTCATCATGAAATTGCGCAGCGCAATATGTGCCGACCTTTTCAATACAGTCGAGCCTGGATATACATAATCCTGATATTTAAAATTATTCGCGATATAGAACACGCACATAATTGCCTAGATAATTCGGTGTAAATCCATGGTAAAGTCGCCTAGTATACAGATGTGCAATTTTAGTAATCACAGGTTGTTCCACATAATAGGGAACGGCACGCAGTAGATGTGACCCCTCGAAGGGCCAGATCTTGTAAGGACGCTCTTCCTCACTTTTTGAGCGCGTAACGGGGCTGCCTGCGCGGCCTTGGGCACGTTGTGGCACCTATACTACTCTGAATATGCGTTAAAAGGTGAACGTTGTGTGTACTTAAGGGGTACATGGTGTGTGGTCTTAAAATGCGAAAATTAATGGCGGAAAACTAGGTTTTTCCAAAATCACATTTTAGTAAGCTTACACATTCAACCTCTCTTCAATAACATCCGCTGATAATATCAATCGACTAATACAACCAAAAAATCTTTCATGCGCTTCTGCGTAAAAAAAAAATCGATCCAGGATGGAGGGACCAAAGCCAAGTACGCGCGCAGCTCAGTCAGCTCCTTCTAGTCCAATCGCGACCATTTTCGGAAGTTCTACAGCTTGTACATTCCACCGTGTTTTGACTGCTTGGACAGCTTGGGCGCCACGTAAGGCCGTGCACCGCGCAACTGACTCGTCAGGCAGCTTATTCAATCGCTTCGCCTGTGCGCATATTCTTATACCGTGGCTGTGGGTAAACGCAGCGCTCTTGCTTCTCCGGTTTGCACTCTCACGCAAGTCGCGCGGGATTCCCGGGTAAGAGCATCGCCTGCTGAGTTCGCTTTCTTCCCTCCGTTAAATGGCGGACTTTTAAGGCGAAAGCATTTAATGCCTCATCGTTGTCGACAGAAGGTTGTAGACAGATTGTCTTTTCAAATGGTCGAAACGGTCGTGACGTCACAGTCTGCGAATTTCAAACGGGGCTAATTGTACTTGGGCTAGTAACCATGCAACCAATTAAAGGGGTCGTATAGTGGTGCTTCAAGTAAGTGGGAATGAGTTTAGTTCAATGCTTAACTACCCAATTAGCCTGATTAACCTGTCTAGTCAGGCCAGATAAATAAATAAAATCGAGTAGGAAATTCGTCGAGTTCGGGAATCGAACCCCGGTCTCCGGAGTGCGAGACGAGCACGCTAACCACGCCGCCATGCCAGCTCAATGGTTTGGAATGAACAAGGGCACGTCTAGTGAACACGGTGCCTTCATTCACTCCCATCTTCCTCCCTTCCTGTTACGGCAAGGTTCAGGTGTCCACTGAGATATGCGAGACAGATCAGTTCCTTTCCTCAAAAACCAATTTACAGACGAGCAAGGTGTAGAACCGAACGGGCGATGGCGTTCTATGGACTCACTGACAACGTTGCAAGGCGCTGTCGCGTTTCACTTTTATAGGCGAAGCTTAACATCTTAACAAAACATCAGTGACACAAGCAGCAACACCGCGCTTAAGGCTTTCGCCTCACCACACTTTAGGTCAACAAAGTGCCCCTTGAATTTTTCATCCCAGCGCTCGCTTAGCTCAGTTCATTATTTCCTTTTACGGCTTCTTGGGTTTCCTACGTCGCGCACTTTTGTGAGCAGGAATCCGGGGCTTAGGAGACTCTGTGTTGAAGACTTACTATGCGTCAAAGCTGGTTCACATCCAAGCGAGTGAGCGACTGAGCGGCGCGTCGCAGCGAAAATTTCCAACTTGTTGGTACGTCACCGCTCGCCGCCATGACGACTCAAAACTGGTTTTTGCGCCGCGCTGGCAGGACTCGCTGGAGTTTTCGCTTGCATGTGAACAAGCTTCATGCATACGGGGAGAGAAAGCGCCGTACGCTCCACCGGAAGTCGCAAGGTACATAGAATGAAGGGATGTTCGATGACTCTGCTAGGTTCACCTGCCCCAACGGCTGATCGTCATCATCGAATAATCGATGGTAAAATAATCAAGTATTGCCATCGTGATGACTAGATTTCAAGGCGAAAATTTTTGTGAATTCCTAATGGCTTCCTATTTTAGACTCAGTCTGTAATATCTTCAGCTTGAGTTCAGATATTCAGAATACTGTTTTAAAATGAGAAGAGCATGTAAATTGCAATGGAAAATATCGTGGTTTCAATGGGCCGCATTTTATTACTGTTCTTGTCGCGCCATCACACTGTTCCGGAGGACGCCGCCATTTTGTTTCGAATTGAAGCCCTTGGAGATGACTACTGGAGACCGGATGCTGGGAACACGCGAGAGTCTTCGAAAAACAAGTTTTACTGTTTGGACTGCTTGTTGTGAGCCACGGTGCTCGTGCGCTGGTGGACCCGAGATTCCACACAGATGTGGGTATTTCTGTATCTTAACTCCGGTTGGTTGATTTGGCGCGTGAGCAGTTCTGATTTTGCCTTGCCTTCGTAACGTTTAATTTCTTCGGGGGAGAGCGCTAAGACCAGTGATTAGTTAAAAGTTAGAAATTGGCGCTAAATGAATGGAATGTGTGTGCCCGAGAGAGAGCGAGGGCAATTGCTTTGCAGCGACCGAAAAAGACGTTCCGATCCGATCGTGACTCATAGGCTGATGGGGATCCGGCTTGGTGCGGATTCCGGCGTTTTAGAGAGTGGGAGGCAGAGACGTCGCTTAGTGACGGGTTCTGGCCTGATTCCGCAATGTTAAACTTGTAATTTGTATGTTAGACTCTTCGCTCGCAGGGCTATTCCTGACTACGTAAATGTTCGTTCCCCAATTGTGCCAACTGTTTTAGGACTTAAGTCCCCTCTTGGCCGTTTCTTGCGTTTTTCCTTTCCCTTCAAAGCCTAGCTGTGACTGTTAGTGCAGGGTTGTTTTGTTCGTTTCATTTAGAACAAGGGCACGGCTACGGAGAAGGCTTGCGGCTCCGCGCCTTCCGAGTTCGTCCCTTGAACCTCCTGACTGCACAAAATAAGTTTTCCACGCGAACCTTCGCCCTAAGAACTAGCCCTCTAAAACGGGAATCCATAACGGGCTGCACAGACAAGAAACGTTAGCCCCGAGTACGGTTCAGGCCTCCACCCTCGCCCTTAGACCACGCATCTTGCGCTCCTCGCCCTCACCTCATCATGTCTTCCCACTTTTGCCCTCAGTTCATCATGTCGTCCCTAACTCACTCTTGTCCTCACGAATTTTCACCTCTTCACCCTCACGTCCCCAAGTGAAACCCTCATAGAGTGATGGTGAGGGCACCCACATGAGGGCTCGTCCCTCGTGAGGATGCCCACCTAAGATCATGAGAAAACAAACCCGTTGGTGCCTTTTGTAGACCCCTCGATCTTTCGGAAATTTTGACTTTATACATGTGATTACTAAAAAAATGACTTGGGCATATTTATGGTAGTATTGGTTTGTAGCGTGCCATCGTGGTCCGGCAGCCGAAGACGACGACTGTCCCAGTACGCCTGCCAAGCACGCGCAGACTGGATTTTCATGGCTGCTTAACTGCAAGGCCGGCGCAGCGCTGTTCCATCCCAGCCTGGCTGAGCGCGTCCAGCCGAATATATTTGTGGAGACCTGACGATGACTGGTGCCCACGATTCGTCTCCACAAATTTGGTGACCCGGACGTGATGCGGTGCCGGCGGAACAAGGCCTCGATTGTGAGGAACCAAAGTTCCGAGTCCGATGACCAGAAGTCGGGGAGCTTGAGGGCGGAGACCGCGGACTCATGAAGTGGCAGCGTGCGAGGCGACGGAGACGGCACAGGAGTGGAGGGATCCATGGCCAGGGCTTACACGATGGAAGGTAGGCGGGGTCTCGAGCTCCGGGAAGCGGTAGGCCTAGCGAAGCGGCTGATGCAAAGCGCAGGGCAGGAGCAGAGAACGAAGAGACGCGAAGTCCGGAGTCACCAAATTTGTGGAGACGAATCGTGGGCACCAGTCATCGTCAGGTCTCCACAAATATATTCGGCTGGACGCGCTCAGCCAGGCTGGGATGGAACAGCGCTGCGCCGGCCTTGCAGTTAAGCAGCCATGAAAATCCAGTCCGCCTGCCGATCGCCCATACGATCATCTCAAAGCGATGCTCATCCAGAGAACTACTGAAACGGAGCCGCGTCGCCTGCAGCAGCTCCTTACCTCAGAAGAGCTTGGAGATCGCAAACCTACCGAGCTGTTGCGTCGCATGACCGCCCTGGCTGGAGACTTGGCTACTCCCCACGACAGCGCGCTCCTTCGGGAACTCTTCCTGCAGCGCCTGCCTCCGCAGGTGCGCATGATCCTGAGCGCGCCTTCTTCTCAGACCCTGGAATCCCTGGCTACGCTTGCGGATATGATCATCGACGTCGGCTTTCCCTCCCTTGTAACACTTCATCGCCCTCCTGCCCCTCAGCTATCGGGCCCAGCTCCTGACGATTGCTATACCCGTCTCACTGCTACTCAGGAGGAGCTAGCCCGGCAGGTGGCGCAGCTTACAGCTGAAGTTGCAGCTCTTCGTGCTCGCCGGCCGCATTCGGCGTCTCCACCCAGCCGTAGAAGCCCCAGTTTTTCTGGCAATCGTTCTCCGCCCTCGACGACCCTTTGCTGGTTCCACCGCCGATACGGCTCTCGCGCACGCCACTGCCGCCAGCCCTGCTCCTTCGCGGGAAACGGTCCGGTCGAACACTGAAGGCGACCGGTGTTCTCGGCCCGCGATCCAGTCGCCTTTTCCACGTCACTGACCGTGTAACCAAAGTCCGCTACCTCATCGACACTGGTGCCGAGATCTGTGTTCTTCCGCCTACGTTGGCTGAGCGGCGCCGTCCTTTAGACTCTTCGCCTCTGACCGCAGTCAACGGATCCACCATACGGACATACGGTCAGAAGTCGGTAACGCTTGACCTCGGACTCCGCCGTACTTTTCGCTGGGTATTTGTTATCGCGGACGTGCGCACGCCAATCATCGGCGCCGATTTCCTATGGCACTACAGGCTGTCGCCAAACAGGAATTTGAGCATATGCTAGAGCTTGGCTTCATCCGCCCCTCCTCCAGTCCTCGGGCGTCGCCTCTCCACATGGTGTCCAAAAAGACTGGCGACTGGCGGCCGTGCGGCGATTACCGGGCCCTCAACAAGGCCACAATCCCTGACCGCTACCCGATTCCCCACATCCAAGATTTTACATCGGCTCTACATGGCTGCACAATCTTCAGCAAAGTCGATCTTGTGAAGGCATATCATCAGATTCCTGTGGAACCGTCGGATATCCCGAAGACCGCCATTATTACACCTTTTGGGATGTTTGAATATCTGAGGATGCCTTTCGGTCTTCGCAACGCGGCCCAGACTTTTCAGCGTTTCGTTGACCAAGTCCTACGCGGCTTGACGTGCTGCTTTGCCTACCTTGACGACATTCTCGTCTTCAGCCCTACGGTAGAGGCTCACAAGCTCCACCTGCGTCAAGTGCTCGAAAGACTCAGCCGCTTTGGTCTCGTGGTCAACGGACCGAAAAGCGAGTTCGGCGTTGCTGAGTTGGACTTTCTCGGCCATCGCGTCAAAGCCCATGGCATTCGCCTCTTGCCGGCCAGTGTCACCGCCATCAGTCAGTTTCCCCGGCCCACCACCACCCGACAACTGCGCGAATTTCTTGGCCTCGCCAACTATTATCGGCGCTTCATTCCTCGCTGCGCTGCAATACTGCAGCCTCTCCACGACCTTCTCTCGGGCCACGACAAGCCGACCGCTCTTGTTGCTTAGACCGATGCCGCTGACCGCGCATTCAGCGGCATCAAAGCAGCCATTGCCGGAGCGACGCTGCTGGTTCATCCTAAATGTGACGCGCCCACGTCCGTCATGGTTGACGCATCGGACACTGCTGTCGGCGCAGTATTGCAACAGTTCGTCGCTGGTGTTTGGCAGCCAATTGCCTTCTTTTCCAAGAAGCTTGCGCCCCCTGAACGCCGCTACAGCACCTTCGGCCGAGAGCTGCTAGCAATATATTCAGCCGTGAAGCACTCCCGACATTTTCTCGAGGGACGCAGATTTCATATCCTCACTGACCACAAACCTCTGACGTCCGCGCTAGCATCCAGCAGTACCTCCTACGCTACTCGCTAAATCAGGCAGCTCGCCTACATTTCCGAATTTAGCTGCGACATTCGTCACGTCAGCGGCAAGTCCAACATAGTTGTCGACGCTCTTTCTCGTGCTGAAGTCAATGCGACGGACAATGGACGGCCAGTCATCGACTTCACGGCTATGGCTGCTGCTCAACGAGCCGATGCCGAGTTGCAACGGTTTCGCACGCGCGACACCTTTTTAGTGTTGCAGGACGTCTTCCTCCCTGACTGCGCCGTTCCCCTAGTTTGTGATACATCAACCGGTCGCCCTCGCCCCTACGTGCCTCCACCATACCGACGAACCGTCTTTGATGCCCTCCATTCTTTGGCCCATCCTGGCATTCGCGCAACGTAGCGCCTTGTCACGGCTCGCTATGTCTGGCCTCGCATCAACGTCGACGTTCGCCGCTGGTCGCGCGCGTGCCTGAGCTGTCAGAAAAACAAAGTGCATCGACACACTGCGACGCCGCTTGGCAAGTTCCCGTGCCCGGACGCCCGCTTCAGCCATCTGCACGTCGACATTGTCGGTCCCCTTCCTACCTGCGGGAACCACCGCTACCTGTTAACCTGCATTGACAGGTTCACGAGATGGCCTGAAGCGATGCCCCTTCTGGACATAACGGCGGAGTCGATCGCAAGGCACTCATCACACTGTGGATG
Source organism: Amblyomma mixtum (assembly GCF_055824585.1). Lineage (NCBI taxonomy): Eukaryota > Metazoa > Arthropoda > Arachnida > Ixodida > Ixodidae > Amblyomma > Amblyomma mixtum. The sequence goes on along the minus strand of NC_143014.1, from coordinate 263,882,221 downwards.
AGCCGCTACGGTGTCCCGTGCACCATTACGACTGATCGTGGCCGTCAATTTGACTCCACCTTATTTGATAACCTATCTCGGCTCCTCGGCGTCAATCACATCAAGACGACCTCTTACCACCCGATTTGCAACGGTGTCATTGAGCGTTTTCACCGGCAGCTGAAAACTTCACTTATGGCGTCCGCTTTTCCTTCGCCATGGATTGAGCGCCTACCCTTCGTCCTGCTTGGTCTCCGCACTGCACTTCGCAGTGACTCTTCTACCTGTGCAGCAGAGCTAACGTTTGGCACTACTCTCCGTGTCCCTGGCGAATTCTTCGAGCCCTCACCACCCACGCCTGCTGACGTCTCAGATTACGCCTACCGCCTACGTAGCGCTATGAGCAGTGTAGTTCCACCACGTCAACGCCAGTATTCCCGTCGTGTCCACGTCCCCTCCGACCTTCAGCGGCGCACTCACGTCTTCGTTCGCCACGACGCCGTACGCCCGCCCTTACGGCCACCATACGATGGTCCGTACCAAGTGCTCCGGCGTGCTCCTAAGCACTTTCTCCTGCTCATCAACGGCCGGCAGGACACAATCTCAGTTGACCGCCTTAAACCTGCTCATCTTGACACCGACGTCATCGCTAACTGTGCCGCTGCATTCCCTCCCGACCGTGCCAGTCCTCGTCGCGTACGATTTGCGCCAAGCCTATCCGCTTTTCGCCATTCACACCTCGCTCATGGCTTCATCGCTAGAGGGGGGCCCTGTAGCGTGCCATCGTGGTCCGGCAGCCGAAGACGACGACTGTCCCAGTATGCCTGCCAAGCACGCGCAGACTGGATTTTCATGGCTGCTTAACTGCAAGGCCGGCGCAGCGCTGTTCCATCCCAGCCTGGCTGAGCGCGTCCAGCCGAATATATTTGTGGAGACCTGACGACGACTGGTGCCCACGATTCGTCTCTACAGGTTCCTATCCTAAGTCTTTTTTGCATAGCTTTGAATTGCGCTAAGTGAACAAGCTACCCTCGCGAGATCCAGGAGCGGAACATAACGCAAATATTTCACCACGCTGCTTTACGGCAAGCAACAACAGTGTTCTTTTCCGTATTTAATTTACTCATTAGGAGCTACATTGAAGCGCCAGTTACAATTGGACGCAGAATGAAGGCATCTATTGAATGCTACTCACGTAATAGCGTCGCACAGGATCGGCGCAGCAACCACGGAAATTCCAGTCCGGATGGTACTGCAGCCGGATGGGCCCTCAATACCGATATAGGGCGAAAGCAAGCGTTGGTGGTGGTGGTGCCGCTCAACACAGTCGACGTCGTCACTGTAGCTGTCACTGCCAACGTGCAGATGCGTGGAGCGGAAAACCCGCGTTTTACCCCAGACAAGACGGCGGGACAGGCCTTGGCCACTTGCTGCAGCAAAAAAGAAACACATAAGAGTGGCCCATATTGCACTCTCTACCGGGAAGAGACTAATGGAACGGCCACTGATGGCCGTTCGGAGGCAAGGGCGTGTGAAGTTTGCCCAAGCCAAAATTATGCGCCACTTACATTTGGCGGGCCGCGTGACCTGTGTGAACACAATGTTTTGAGAGATGGTGACGGGGAAAAGTTTGAATGAAACCTCGTTCTCAGGTTCATATTTATTCGTGGCTCAGCGTCATGCTTTGAGCTTTGTAGTCCACAGAAACAGTTGCGTACAAATCGACTTCTCAAGCAGGTTACGCGTCCGAAATTTCGCCCCGGAGAAAGATTGCGCTTGCTCTTCTCGTAAAATACCGCCCTGTGAATGAAGAATAACGGCGTGCTCTTAGTTACAAAATCGTATAGGTCGGTGAGTGGGATTATTGGAGAATAAGGATTCAAGTAGTGGTGTTTGAAGTAATTCTCTTCGTTCCCTGCCTGAATAGGGCTGTTTCTTCAAGGGCAAATGTGCAGTTGAGCTCAAGAGGGCGTAAGGCAGCCACCTTGACGTTAAAATTAATTAATGTGGTGTATTCCCAAGTGACCACCTGGGTGATGGCATCTATTCCCCAAACTCAGCAAAGAAGCTTTTGGAAAATACATCACCGTGACGGTAGCCGGGATGTCGGCTGACGCCTGTGCCAGGATGGGTGCACTGCCGTGGGACTGCTGCTCGCGACATCCGCGTTGCTTGTCGTGGAGCGGGGCGCTGCCTTCCGTCACGAGCGCCGAGTGCCCCGTGTTCGCGACAGTTGAACCGGACAGAGGAAGGGCGCTTGGCGAGCTCGGAGACCTGCGGCCGCCAAGATGAACCCGGCGCGCTAGTCGCAGTGTGACCGCCCCTGGCGTTGCAGCAGCTGGCTTGTGCAGTGAAGGCCAGTCATCCACGTTGACCTCAGGAGCCTCTGCAGCGGCGCCGCGTTTGCGAGACATGTGGTGAACGAACATCGGAAGTCCTAGGGGTACAACGTGGGAACGTTCCATTGACCAGATAGCCTTTGGCTTGAATCGAACTACCGGAACATCAGAGCGCATGCAACGAACGCCACGAGGGAATCTTCTTTGCCTTCTGCTTCGTGCTCTGTATGGCGCGTGTGCAAGAGACAATGCCGGCAATATGTGGCACGTGTAGGGATATTCAACAAACTTTGTGCATGCCAGAGATTGCGAAAAACTCATTAGATGCATGTGAGGAGGGACTCTTTCGGAGTGCTTTTGAAACGGCTGCTTGATTTGTGACGTGATGCTGCTGGGGTCCTCAAGGCGTTAATGGCGGGCGCCCACAGCGCTGGATTGGCTATGACACAGGCGGCGACTGACAGACGCTCAAAAACATTTTTCGAATCACTAAATAAAAATAACAAAAATATAGAACTGAAGAATGCAGATTCGGTGATTTAAATTAAGAACGAATCATAAGCTGTTAGATTGTTGACTCAAATGGGAATCGGGGTATACGCACTGTGTTCAGGATGTTTGTTTAGAGATGAATTTTGGGCATCAGTAGGCAGAGTATGGAATTTAGAACAGTTTTAAGATGGCAGCCGTCTGAAAGAAAACTTTTAATGTCAAAGAGAACATTCCTCTTGCTGCGAGCAAGGGTAGAAGCACCAAGAGACGCAACATTCCCAGTAAACAAACTTAGACCGTGCTGTCGTAATGGGTGTTCTAGCCGCCTCCTTCGGTAAAGATTAGTGGCGGCAGGACATAAAGAAATGATCTATCGTTTCGGGTTCGGCGCAGAGCGGGCACTAAGGCGATACCGCAAGGCCAGATCTATTGAGGTAGAAGTTTAACTGAGGCACGCGGCAATGTAGGCGCGTGAAAGAACTTTAAGCGTGTCCAATCGCCATTCTTTACTGCACCACGCAATTATAAGGTTCTCGCGATCGGCAAGAAAGCGCTGAGGCTGCAAATTCTTTCAAAAGCAGGTTCCTGCGGTACTGGTCGCAATAACATATGCGGAGAGCGGAAGGAGAGTCATGACTGGGCCTTGAAGAGATGGCTTCGCCAAGGTATCTGCAACCTCATTTATATGAATTCCTCTGGTCCCACGTACCCAAGCCAACCGTAATGAAGAACGTGGGGTGGTACCGAAAATTCGAGCTGGCGGAGTACCTGTGACTCTGTAGGGGTCGCTTGAGAGGAAAACAGGGATAATGAATTCGTCATTAATATGACAGAAGAAAAGGATCTGTTTAGCTTGCGCAAAGTCAGGACTACTGCTTAAAATTCGGCCAAATAAATGTGGATGAAGTCGTGAAGGAAAAGTAAGAAGCATCAATGCAGGAAGAGAGAGAAAATACCGACTTCAGCTTTTTCTTCACACTGTGACACGTCTATCGCATGAAGATGTGAACATGAGAGATGGACATCAGGTAGTCGTGTAAAAAATTTTTGAGCAAATAAAAATAAAATATTTCTATTGTTTTGAAAGATTCCATCTTTACAGCAGCAGCGGCTGTGGTCAAGGAAGCAAGCTAATAATTCTTCACGCATTCCTCAGGATTCTGCGGGGCTACCGTCCTGTTCTGTGGCCCGGAACACCACTGCATGTGTTGCCTAGCTACGTGTAATCATCGTGTATACCTGCCAATCAAGACTTCTCGGACGGGACCTGCTGCGTCTGCGCGGATTGCCGGCGTTCCCTATTAAAGTCGTCGTTGGCATGGTCGTGGCTTCATAGCAGCAGCGGCTGTGGTCAAGGAAGCAAGCTAATAATTCTTCACGCGTTCCTCAGGTTGGTGCTACTGGCATCCTTTCAGCAATTTTTGTTGGCTTACTTAAACACAGTTGTTGCTGCTGCTCCGTTGTTTTATCACTTTTTGAAAATTTTTAGTCGTGCGTTATTTTTAAGCAATATTGTTGCGTCTGACAGCTTTTGCTCACAATTCCGACGAATATTGAGCTCGCAAAGCAAATAAAACACCTCGAAGCTATGTTCAATTAAAAATAAATGAACTTGTCGACCAGCATGTGACGTGTGTCAAGGAAAAATTCCTTTTTGACGATCTTGACGTCTGCGGCCTCAAAACAGAAGTTGATGGAATGAAGGCGAGTCTGCAGATGTTCAACAAACTTGTCGAAGACGTGAGCGACCGGCAGGTTAATATCGCCGCCTCTAATAAAGCTCTAAAGTCACAGAATGATGCTCTCCGGAAAAGAGTAATAGGTCTCAAGCAATACTCTCGACTCAACAACGTCGAGATCAATGGAGTGCCCTACCTCAAAGTGAGAATTGCTCGGCCATCTTGGCAGCAATTGGCGAGAAAATTGATTGGCCTGTGACGGCCGCTGGCGTAGAGATCCTTCATCGGGTGCCGACAAAATCTGATGACCAGAATATTGTTGGAGGACCCTACTCTCGGTCATACAAGAGCGAGTTTGTGAGGATGGCTCGAGAGCTTAGACTGAACACTAGCAGTTTGGGTTTAGAGGCGAAGACAAGAACCCAGTTTTTGTAAATGATCATCTCTCCCCTGACAACAGCAATGTGTTTGCGAAAGCCCTCAAGCTCAAAAAGGAAAAGAAGTGGTGTTTTCTTTCGACCGACTATGGCCGTATCAAAGCACGCCAAAATAACTACAATGACGCATTGCGTATCTGTTCTGAATTTGGCCCTTCCATTTCTTCGTAAACTTGGTCTTTCATACTAGGTAATCGCCTTTTTTTTACGATGGCCACTTTCTCCTCAGCTTCTCAGCTCGAAGCTTTTTTTGCTACGCCTTGTCATTCATTTATTGATTTTAATGCACGTAGCCTCATAATCTGTACCTGTGAAATCTGACTAAGCTCATGCGACGAAAACTTAGTGTTTTCCATCTTACTCGGCATAGTACTGTCATCGAGGAGATAGCAACCATGGTGGTGCTGCTATTTTCATATCCTCTCAGTTTCGTTACCACAGTAGCTCTGATTTGTCAATCAATATATCTAATAGTGAGTCTAATTGAGGATTGAACTTGATAAATCTTGTGACTCAAGATTCTAACCACATTTTTATTGGTTGCATACATCAACCACCTTCATCGTCCGTTGGTGAATTTTGCTTGGCCTTCAATGAAATTTTAAATAAGCTTTCTCTGGAACAGAAAAAGAAATGTCATTATCATGGGTGACCTGAATATCAACCTCCTAGATCCTGCGACATTGTCATATCATGAATACAATAACTGTATCAATGGCCATGGTAATGAAAGTCTTTTAAACGTTCCGACAAGATGCTCTAGGAACGGAAAAAGTTCTTTTATTGATAATCTGCTTTCTAACTTAATTACTTCCCCCAATGCTGGTGCAGTCGAAGTCGAAAGAACCGATCAACACCCTATTTTTGCGCGAAAAAATCTACTCTTGCTGATGATGACGTTCAGGTTACCAAGAGAAGCTTTAATTCATTACTATTTCTTGAAAAGATTGGGAACAGAGATTGGGTATCAGTTATTTTGGTCAGTAACCCTTAAACTGCTTATGAATCATTCACGGCTACACTTGGTAAAGCCATTGATGCATTGTCTACCGCAGTGTTATGTTGGAAAAAGAGGTATGCCAACCCTTATAATGCATGGTTAACCGCAATTCTTTTCAAATGTCTACGGAAAAAGGACAACCTGTATAAAAATACTAAGAAGCAGCTATTTAATATTCTCTTACGGACGCGATATGAAACATACAGCAATATACTCGGAAGGCTCCTCAAAACCGCTAAAAAGAAGTATTATGAATCTGAAATAATTGAAGCTGGTAGAGACTCTAAAAACAGTGGTAAGTTGTCAACTAATTCTTAAACAGGACTACTACTACGGCTTCAATAACGGAAGTCCAGACAGTCACGCATATTTGTCATGACACTCTAGACATTGCTAATGCTTTCATTAAATCATTTGTTATCGAACAGCGTCTTGTTGCTCAGCCAGCTTTTGTATACCCTGGCCTGCCTCATAGTTTCTTTCTTTTTGCGGTTTCCCCAAATGAGGTGCGCACCGTCATTGTGAATCTTAAGGATACAAGCCCTGGTCTTGACAACTCCTATTCTTGTCAGATCAAGCTAATATCTTCTCTGATTTGCCATGTGATTCCTCCCATCGTAAACCTAACCATCAAGACAGGCATGTTCCCTAGCGCACTAAAAAATGCTAACCTAATACCTGTCTTTGAAAAAGGCGACAAACGCCTAAAAAGTAATTATCAGCCCATTGCTGTTCTTTCCTTCTTTAGCACAGTGAATAAAAACTTTTCGTCGTTCGTCTGACAAGTTATCTTACAAAATTTAACATCATATCTTCTAATCAGTTCGGCCCCGGGGCTGGTTTTTCAATTGAATTAGCTTTATTTTATTAACAGATAAAATTAAAAAAACTATTGAATGAGGTAACTTTAGCGGCGCATTATACATCGATATCTCAAAGCATTTGATTCAATTAATCGCAACAGACTTTTACAAATTAAGCGCCCTTTGAGTATCTGGTCCTACATTATCAATTATTCGCAGCTGCTTACTTAACCGGATCCAAGCTGTTTGCATCTCTGGTACTTAATTTGCACCGAAGACTACTAACGTTGGCTTCCCTCAGTGTTCCACCCTGGAACCACCTCTTTTGCTTATACAATTATGATCTGCCATCTTGCCTTACGTCTTCTGAATGTATATTATATTCCGATGATACTAACATACCTAGCATTTGACAAGTCGATAGATTCCTTAACATATGAACTGAATGCTGATGCTGGAAACTTAGCAACTCGGTGTCAAAGCAACATGCTGAGCATTAATACATCTAAATCTAGCTTTATCATCGTTTCATCTCACCATAAGCCTATTCCTGAATCTCCATATATTACCCTTGCCTCTCACATACATACTCACTGCTACTGATCATGTGATGTTTCTTGGTGTAGAACTCGACTGCCGCTTAAAATTCCATAGGCCATAAATAGTCTAACAAATAAAACAGTATATTGCATAAGGGTACCCATAAAGGTATGAACTTATTTTAGTTTAGTAACGCTCATTTGACTGCACTATGCGTTCAACCATAGCCATATCAACTATTGTATTTCTTCTTGGACAAACACCTAGAGAACACACATATCACGGCTTCAACAAATACAGAATCAAGCCATACACATTATTACCTTCAATAACTATATATGCAGTGCTGCATTCTTACTGCAGGCTCATATACTTCTGGGGGTCTCATGCATGGTTCGTTATTTTCTTGTCATTCTCATCTTTAAGTTCATGAAAATATCTCTTCCCATTCCGTTGATTAATAGTATCCAGTTTCCTAGACGAAGTTTCAGTCGCTTTCCATGCCAAAACAATTTCTTTCTAACGAAGCCTAGAACTAACTACGGCAAATACACAGTAAATTTCTCTTACTTAATTTTGTGCAATTCATTACCATTTAGTATAAAGCAATCATCTAACATTCATGCTTTCAAGCGTAGTTTCCGTACTTTTCTTCTATCGAAATAATTTTGTTGTTTTTTTTTTCCATAGAGCATACGCAGCACTCGCTTGAATTGTTCAGTAAAATGGCGAGTTGAGCGAGTTGGTACATCTTGAGAAAAAAACAGCGCTGGAACAGGGACACAAGAAAAGAAGACGACGGAACAGGGGCTGACTAGCAACTGAAGGTTTATTGCACGGAACACGAAAGAATATACTCTAGAAACAACCAGGAGCGCGCATGATCGACGCCAACAATACTGATTGGATGTTACAATCAGCCATGATCTTCAAGAAACGATATCTCACAGTCATGAACGAGGACGGATGGAGTGCTTACGCATGTGTCGTGGTTTTTCTGAATATGAAACGCTTCGCTAATTTCTCTAGTTAATCTATCTTCCGCGCCTGCTGCCCAACAATGTTTTCCACTTTTTAACCACACAAAGGTCTTGTACAATTACAAAGATAGATTCGGCCAACGAGGCTCGAACGCGGTTCGAGCGCATGCCCTAGCGCAACAGCCTTTCACCCATACGTGAGAAAAAAGCAAGCCCTTCCGTAGGGCGAAACTACCTCAGTGCCTACACAATGTCGGCTGCAGTTTTGACCACAGAACGCAGGACTCTCGCCCTGATCCTCTGGCACACAGCAGGATCAGCAGCAGCCCTAAGTCCCCGCAACACACAGAAGTAATATTTGCGCGGCGTCCCCTCTCCACTGCGAATGCATGCGAGCACGCGGAAGCCTGTTAAGCTCACTGCACGGCATCAACGGTCATATATGCACGTTTTGTGAACCCCAGATGTGATATGTCATTTGCACGGTACCTTCGGCGCCTTGAGTGGCAGGCAGGGAAGGCAACGGGTGTGCTTACAGCGAAACTTCGAGCAGCGTGAAGGATTACATCCACGCTGAATGATTGCATTTCTCATTTCATTTTGAAAACACGTGGGGCCCGTGGACTCCCAATTTTCCGAAATCGTTCAAATAACCGACGCTAGAAGGAGCATGAAATATTCCACGAAGTGCAGGAGGAGGGCTGCGGGAAGTCATTCAGGTAATTTGGACTTCGAAGGTGCGGAACCCCTCTCTGGAGGTGTGAATGGTCCTTGCTTGTGCCCTTTAGAACCGCTGGTATTCCTCGCCTTTCTGTCGTGGCATTCGCGTTTATTTGACGACGCTGCTGACGGAAGGCCCCAGCGGACTCCAGGACAAGGCCCGCGGGTGTCGAGAACAGCAGTCACAAGCGAGAGCACCTATCCCGGCAGAGGCGTATGCCAACATCCCAGCTACCACCACGGTGATATATTTCCAAAAGCATCTTTCCTGAGTTTGGGGGATACCTTCCATCACCAAGGTTATTAATGCAGTAGCAGTAGTAGTAGTAGCAGTAGTAAACTTTATTGAACTTTTGTGTTAATCGGGCGGACATGCCAGGTCTCGGATCCTGTTGACGAAGGCTGCTTGCCAGACTTGCAAGCAGCAGCCAGAAGGCTGCTGCTTGCTTGACGCTGTAACGCCAGCTCTGAGTGAGCCAACTTTGTCACTGCTCGTAGCTGACTAGCGTTGTTATAGAGTTCGAGTTGCGCTGGACAGTTCCAGACAATGTGGAGGAGAGTAGATGTATATCAACAGGCCTTGCAGTCGTCAGTAGGACGTGTGCGATCAAATATTTATGTATTGTGTGAGCTTGGGCAATGTCCATGCCTTCAAGTTTCCCCAAATTGTGGCTTCTGTTTATAGAGGGCTTTGCGGGGAGGGGCAAATTTTTTTGCGACAGAGTCTATGAAACTCAATAATTTCTCGGTACGTTTGGCGTATGGAGAGTTCGGGGTCGGGCGGTGACGGGGCTCGGAAAGTATGACCTCGAGCTGTCCGTTCGGCCACCTTTGATGCCCTCGTGTGCCGGGATCCACAGGATCCCGCAGCGTTCTTTCGCCGCAGCGATGTTTGGGGCATGAAATTTGTTGGAAAGGTAAACCATTTCTGTCGGCAAAGCTCGGTGCATGAAGCTAACAAATATGAATCTGAGAGCGAGGCTTCCCTCAACCCTTTTTCCTTCACCACCACTCTGAGCACCTCATTCGCACTAGTGACGCCGGGGAGCCGAGAGTGAGCGCCGCCGCAATAGGGCGGTTGCGATATTTTCTCCCTCAAGCCCCCGAGTGGCTATGTGCGGACGTTCCGTGTGTTCGCTGTAGAGGGTGCAATAGCAGTAATTTTTGTTTCCTGCTGCAGGCAGCGACGAAGGTCTGTCGCGCCGCCTTGTCTGGGATAAAACACCACTTCTGTGTTCAACACTTCTTCATGGGCGCTGTGACGGCTCCACAGACGAAGTTGATGGTCGAGCACCACCACCACCACCGATGTGCTGACGGCCTATACCCGTATCTAGGGTGCGTCCGGCCGCAGCGATACGCGGACTGGATTTTTCCGGGTTGCTGCGGCGATTCTGAGCGGCGTTATTACGTGACGTTCCATGGGCGCCTTCATTCTGCGTCCACTTTTAACTCGCACTTCCCTGCGGTTATTGACGAAGAGATTAAATAAATACGAAAAGAAACACGTATGCTGATGCTTGCTGTGAAGGCGTGCTCGCCGCTGTCGCCCAAGAGCAAGCTAAGCCAAGAAGACGTGTAACTTGACTCACTACAACCATAAATGTGCCCCACTTATTTTGGACTAAGCACTTGTATAAAGTAAGGACCAGCGCAACACCGCGGGCTTTGCAAATAGCCGGAAGGAATTAGCTTCCTTGTGATATTAATTCGTTTCAAACGGAAACACCATGGTGGCGCAAAAGTAGTACTGAAATCCCTTTTCATGTTTCGATGTCATAAGACGTTCTTTGCACTGCAGGAGGACTGAAACGAATACTAGAACGACCATCCAACTGTTGTAAAATTTGGTCCTTGGATACATAAATCAAGCCTATATTTTCAGCAGGGCATACGCTGCTCAGTGAAGGTGTTTAGTCAGGGCGCTGAGTAGGCTGAGGAGCTCGAGCCAGCAGTTCCTGTTCAGGGATTCCGGTGACAGGGAACACATATATCGAACAAATGAAAGGCGTCTAAAGCCGTTTCCTCGCGTCGTTTCTGTTCACTGATTGGCCTGTTTCCTTTCGATGCCTTTATTTTATGCACAAAGAATCACCTAGTTCCGTGACGCCTGCCGAGAACACTTGTGTGAGGGCCGAATTTTTTTGCGAGATTTGTATTGGGGCCAGGCATTGCACGAAAAAGCGGCAGTTGTCTCCTCAGCTGCTCAGACTAGAGTAAAACCCAGAACTGCGTAGATGATCTGTATCATAAGCAAACTAATGCGTGCCTAGTGAACACACTCTACAGATAAGGGTCCGAATGTCTGAAATATGTGGCGACCAGTGGGAATCGACCACAAGAAACAAGACTGCGTGCGAAGTATACTACATCCACGGGTCATGTATAACCTATTCCGATTTTATCATCAAAGCGGAGGCATGTGCGTATAGTTATGCAGTTTAGCAGCCAGCCGTAATGACGGTTTTTCAGGTAGTTGGGAATAATTTTGGTTGAACAGCGTTAACATAATGTTCCAACTAGACCCAATCGTCGATATTTTGTTCGAATATTGCTTCGTGCGTGCGACCTGTGCTGGTCGGCGGTTGGCGGCTACGAATTATGATGATGGCTTTTATAATGAGCACCGCAATCTCCAAACTACCTTCCTGTGTGGCTTCAGTGCGAAGCACGCTACGTCTAGCAACATTGAGTCAGCGCTGCGTGGCCAGTTCGCATCACCAGGCGCGCAGTCAGACATCGCCTATCTGAAGGGAAGCGTAGCGCTCCCTCGTTTCCACATGTATCTTGCTTTTGCGCTGCAAGTGTTCGCTGCAATGTTTTTGTCATTTGTGGTGCCAACGCATCGCGTATCTTTGGCATTTCGGCCCAATGACATAATAGGACAACCTCCGAGTGGTTGCAGTTCCAGGCATAGTCTGTACAGAGCGATGCGCCTCTCCGATGTTCGTACCGCGCGTCACGGGTTGCTGTTGCTGTCCAGCAGCTCCTCGCGGAACGTGCAACGCGACTAAAAGCTTCCAAACGCGAAACGCAGTTACTTTCCTTTCAGTTATATTTTTCGTGTTGTCGGCTCTATGTTTGGGGTAGTGGTCCTTAATGAGCTCACCCCTTACGCGCACGTATAGAGGTGTTTCTCCATCAAATTTACATGTTTTAAAATAGACTTTCTTAGTTAAAAAGGTTTTTTTGCTGCACAGCTTTATGAGCTTTGTTGTGGAGCAAAATACATCTAGGATGATATAACCAGCATTGAGTCACACTAATATTGAATAACTAACTTTTTAACTATTACCGTTGGGCTCCTTAAAGGATTATAGACACCAAATTTTATTGCGCGTTTTCTTCTGTCAAGCGATGCTTTAAACATTAGAGTGCATCAATTACTGGGTGGCATTTGCATAAAACCGCCAAATAATTTATAATTGAATCTCTTTTCTCATGCTGTTCGGTTTCGTCGACCGACCGATGACTTTGACGTCAAGTTAATGTTTTGTTCACGTCATCCACGTGAAAATCTGTAATATATTCGCTTATGTGTAGTTTTAATTCGCTACGACATTTATTCCAGCCTCTTCCAAGACCGGGAATAAAAAAATTGACCTCTCGGTAAGTATATAGCCGATTTTTTATGCCTTATGTGACCTAAGCACCAATTAAGCGTTACAGTATCGTTCGACTGATGAAACCGAGGCCGAAACAGCGTCAAGAAGATATTGAATTATAAATTACCTCGCGGTCAGACACGAATACCACAGGGTGCTCCATGTATATCAATCTCTTGAGCATCGTTTCAAAGAAGAAAACACGCAAGCAAAGTTTTGTGTCTATAGTCCTTTAAGATATGAGAGGCGCGTAGCGCACCGCATGCAATATCCATACCATTTTTTAGTATTTCAAAAACGAGGTTACAATCGGTGCATTGGCTACATATGCTAAATCGTGCCAAAATACATGCGTTTTCGGGAAGCTTGCAGGCAAACTAAACTCTCTAGTGCACTTACGTAACTCGCCGAAATAGCCAGAATTTGTTGGGCCACAGTGCCGAAGGTAACCGCGTTCTCAAAGTTCTAAAACCTGATATTGATATTACGGTGGGCTGCACGCCTCTCAATAGTTAAGGAGCCAAACAATAATAGTTAAAAACTCACTATTCAATATTAGTTAACCCTCCTGCAAGTTAGCTTATTTTCCCTGTATTCTGATGTACTAGAGAGTGAACAATGCTGTGCCAAAAGAACCGCTCTTCTAACTAAAACGTCCCATTTAAAAAAATGGTTACGACTTAGGTGGAGCGCTCTTAATATGATATGCGGTCAAAGCCAAGAGCACCGCATAGGTTAGCTAACATTTAGAATATTAAAATTTGACTTTCGAGGCATAGAATGGCGGAACTTCGTGGACTTTTTAGCTGAGTAGAAAGCCTTTGAATGGATTTAAAAAATTCAAAGCTACATCTGGGTTGCACATGTAACGACAAAAAACACTTTCCAGACTACTCCTGAGACAGTTGGAGTGGTTCTGCCTACATGCTGCTCTCTGGGTGTTAGCTGATCAACGTTCCTAATTAGCCCCCACTGAAATACGGTGCGACGTCGCGCTCGGGAGCGACGGAGCATATCGCGGAGAGATGTTCTCAAAGCTTTCAACAATCATTGAGCTTTTGGTCCTTTTAGTACCGGTACACCATTTCAGTTTCAGTACAACGAACGTTTGGGCTAGTTGGTCGCATTCTGGTATCGTAACGGCAGCGAAGAAACACGTCTGAGAGAAGAAACACACAACACACTCACGAGCGCCACTTCTTTTTTTTTTCTCTTTATTTTTTACATTTAGTTCTCTTTATCGCGCTGTAAAATTTTCAATTGTGCTTGTCACTCAGCTTATTTAATAGGCCATGCATAGGTCACGCATCCTTTTTGGAGGTTTTACATAAGAGTGATGTGTCGGTTTAGTTGGTACCGCAGATGGACTGAAAGAGCACGAGTACCAAATACAAAAATTGACCTTTGTAACACATCTTGCGGACCGGTGCTGACAGTCAACATTCTTTTAGGCGCTTGTTCATCACAGCTGCCCTTGCGCCATTAAAGGATTATACCATCGTCATCACCCAGCGTAGCTGAAGCGTCGCGGTTTGCGCACGTTGACCTATCTAAGGTGGTTCCTAGCGCCTGCTTTTCCAGGATTGCATCAGGGTGGAGCTTCATAGGAAGAGGCATGCAGCATTTCAGTAGGGAACCTGTGCGAACGGTTACTGTCGCCTCTTTCGCTGTATGATGCAAGGGCCTGAAATAGTTTGTACATACCATCCGCTCCCATGAAGCTGATGGTTGAACAATTTTGCAGTGAGAAGCTACGTCGTATCTGTGGCGGATACCTAACCTTAGTGTGTTTTTTTTTTCTTTATACGTAAGGCCATCGCAGTTCCTGCTGATGGCCTCACGTTGCTCCTAAAGAGGCCCGGGACCGTAAGGGGGCTCTTGGCGGCTCCCTTTGAGAAATTTTCAGTAGTAAAGAATTGAATTATGCGTCAAATGATAGTTCTGCTCTAACGCTTTAACCAAACGCTTTAATGCGTTTGACCCGCACGGCTGGTGCATGTTTTCCAATTTGTGCTTTTGCGGCGCCAACTGTGTGGCGTTATCCTTAGGTCGGTTTCTAACTAGGACCTCTATATTAGCTTGTTCTGACCAGCTTCTTTCATCAGACTGGCAAACTTCAAATGGGGGTGTGTCTTGCGACTCACCTTTAACATGCAACTTGGTCCACACCAGCGCGCTGATATCTTGCTACTCTCGTTGCAGTCAGCAGACATTTTTCCAGAATTATTGCCATTTACACTCTGGCTGTTCGAAGCATCGCGCAGAAAATTACTGTCTATGATTGTTACCGGGGCTCAAAATGATTGTAAAGGAAGTTTTTACCTCTTAAACACTTTTGAAGCGGATCTGTAACTTAGGTGCGCAGTGAACGACGTTGTGAACTTCTGTGTAGTTTGGTTCCGCGTTTTTTCTTCGAAATGAAAAGCAAACCTAGACAGTTGACCGCTGGTGTTCCCCAGGGGTTGATTTCAGCTCCCCTTTATACAACTCGTACGTTAATGATCTCAGTCAAGCAATTTTTCACTGTCGGGTGTTTCAATACGCAGATGACACGCTTTTAGTATCTCGTCATACTAATTACCATCAAGCCGTGGCTGAATTACAAACTGACACTGTAAATGTTATCAGTTGGTACCATAACAACTTAATTTCTATTAACCAAAATAAAACTAAATTAGTCTGTTTTCACGATCCACTGAAATCTGTTTCTGTCATCACTCCAGTGTTTCTTTATTCTCCTCTGTGTAACAATTGCTCTTGCTCTCCTATTCCATACCTCTCAAGCGTCAATTATCTCGGTGTCCATTTCGATTCTGACATGTCCTGGAACACTCATTTGGCTAACGTTTGTGAAAGGCTGCGCAAAATAGCCTGCCTGCTATATTCTATTAAAGCACTATGCCCTATTTACATAAGCAAAACAATAGCACATGCATTGGCGTACAGTGTGTTGCGATATGGAATCTGTTCTTTTTATTTCTGTTCAGTGTTTTGGCGCAACACAGTCAATTCTTTACTAAAATCTTTAATTCGGGCTGTGATGCATGGTGTGTACATTACTAAAAATTCCAATCTTTTTTCATGCTCGCACATGCCTTCGTTCAGGCTGTTTTCAAAGAAACTGTAATCCTGATGTATATATGGAACAATGAGTTCTGCCTCCCGTATGACCCCGCCAGAGCATTACGTCCACGTGACCGCTTTACCTTGCCCAGAGTACGGACAAGATATGGTAAACGTGTTCGTGCCTTTTATGTACCAGATGTGTTGAACGACCTGCCATATAATGTTTTATCTTTCAGCACTCCGAAAGAAGTAAAATCTGCTATCTTTGATTTGTATGTGTAATTTTGTTTCTTTTCTTTTTTTCCCTTTTTTCCCCCGTCCTTTCTCACTGCCTTTCCTTAGTTTTATTCTATATTTGTGCAGTATTGATTGAGTGTGCCGTTCTCTGGTTTGCTCCATTCTGCCGAGCACTGCCCCACAAGGCCATTGTTGGCTTCGGCAGGCTCGTATTTGTACAATGCATTTTTTTTTCAAATAAACAATTTTTATTTAATTATTATTAATCCAAATGGGGCTGCTCACAAGAAACCGCTGTAGGTCCCACGTAGGCCGTGGCGGGGCTTGGAAACGAGCGTGCGCAACTGCTGCCCACATGGTTCCCTCGTAGGGTACTTCAGGGCAGGTGGAATATAATTTTGTGCTCTGTGTTGGAAAATCCTGGTGAAACTAATTGAGGCTGCATACACAAAACCGCTACGATCTCGCATCAACCGTGTCAGGGCTGGAAAGCGGGGGTGCCCACAAGCTGCCCACATCGGTTCCTTGTCGGGGTCTTTTGTGCAGATGCGACAGAAATACGGGCGCTATGCCAGAAAAAAACACGGGAAGCTTAAATGGGGCAACCTATTCATTGCCGCAGGTAGCCCTTCTCGGCTAAAGCGGGGCTTAATCAACCGGTGTGGCTGCACCGTGTTATTCATGCATTTTTTTTAATTCACAAGTCTGTATTATGCACATCATAACTTACTCTCATATATAATTTGTCGTACAATTTTTGGCTCATTTACTTGATTACTTCAAGTCACGTGCTTAAAACTCTCGCACTGAGCTGAACTGTGCCAAATAATCGCACCATGCATAAGAATGAGTGTGCCCACTTAACTAAATGCACTGGACTATCCGAGACTCTGTGAACATCATTATAGTTGCTAAAGCTTGATTACATTTTATTCCCCTCCCCCACCACCCCCTCGCCCCGTAAGAAACAAAAAAGAAATTACTATTTTCTGCACATGTACCAAACTCATAACAAATATTCTGACTGCGTTTGCGAGCAAGGTATTTACTGCGCTCCGGGCAGGAAAAAATTTCCTTCAGGAATCCCTATTTTCTTCTTCATATTCACCAGATAGTGCAAATATTTCCTGTTGGCATGCTGCCAAATAAAGGCAGAAGGCTGACTAGGCAGTGAGGGTCAAAATGGTATTATCGGCTGAATTTGTACTACAGACAAACAACGAAACTGAGTAGCGGCCGCATGAATGTGCACGTTGAGCTTTCTTTGGAATGATGAACGTCTTGAGCACCCACGAAGCATTTAGTACACCTCAACACAACAAATTGGACATTCGACCACGGGAGCAGCCTGCCGAGCTTGTATGGGAAGTATCGCTCTTATGGAAGAAAATGGTTTCGCGCCTGAATGTCCGGCCTGAGTCGATGCCAAGCGCCTGCTTTGCAAACAAACTAAAATAATTACAGGGCGCAGCCTATCGCTGCAAACGCCAACAGGGATGCGTTGTTAATGCTTTTCGTGCGCTGCCTAATCAATGCAGCGTGATCAAAGCTGACAATCTGAAAAAGTACATAATCCCTATCTAAAAATAGCCTCCTTTTTTATTCGCAATTTTCTTCGGTGTTTTCCTTTTTTCGAAGCACGAGTTATAATATTTATGTAGTAATTTACTGCAAATATACCAAGAATTGCGACAAAGCAGGAGAGCATAATAAAGCTGCTTATATAAATTGAGATCATGAGTCTCCGGAACAAGTAAATACTGGAATGGAAGCACCGAAATAAAGAAGACGTTCATGCGTCTCAGAGTAGAATTCTTCGATGAGGCGTCAAATTACTACGCTGATAATGGCTGCCCGAAGCCGACAGGCCTCTACTGGAGACATAGGGTGTTCAATGTTTATACGTGCAGAGGCCATTCATGCTAGAACTGACGCTTGAGCGAATCGGTATGCCCTTTCAGAAAGGAACACCGCGACTTTTGACAGCAACGAAAGGGACGAAAGCCCCCTCTCCTCTTGTGTCTTTCCTTTCGTCCCTGTCAGAAGTGCGCTGTTCCTTTGTGAAATGAGACCATTCGTGCCTACTTACAAGAAAGGACCCACAGCCAGAGACGCGAAATTGAACGGCAGGCCTTCCGCAAGCCCTCTAGACCTTTTTATTGTTGCGGTGCATTGGTTTCCTACGTCTTTTTAATTGATATGAACATTTTAGGGGAGGTTTGGGCTCACAGGAGCTGCGGCTACTCTATTCCGCGCAGGGGAAAAGATCCCACTATAATCGACGACGTAATGCACTGCATAACACAGCGACAGCGTGCAAAATCTAGCCGAGGGAACACAATTCCCAGCCCAGACGCTTCAATAAACTGAAAACAAGCAACAATCATAACCTCAATAAATTGAAAATAAACATTAAAAACAATAAAATACAAAATCGAAAATGGCAATGAGCTCATAATCCAAGACGCATAAAGGCAATGCATAATATGCTGGTTTTCAGACATCGATGACAGCAATAACCAGTCATAATGGCACAGTAACGAAGATACACTGTAGCAGAAGTGGAGTTTACCAGGTAGTGAATTCAGCATCTGTGATCTCATTCCGCTCCATTATTGCTCGTTTTTGTCAAGAGCGTGTCAGCCGTGGACCTAGTGGCTTTGCAAGAATAAAAGGGCTCTTAATAAGATCGGTTATTTCTCTCTTCAAACCAGCGAAAAATTGTTTTGTGGGAATCCACCGAATGTATGAATCCCATTGTTAAATAAATAGCGTGTACATCACCAATCGTTGTTGCTCTGTGTGTCAATTACTTTACGTTGAGCATGTCAATCTTGCATTCAGTTCTCTAATCACAAATGCGGATGTAGGTAATTCTTAAGCACCAGCAGTACACACAAGAACGTGCCCGGGGAACCTGATGCGTGCCTGGCATAGTGTGCACATGTGACAGCATGTGGCGCTGTCAAATTATCCTTTCAACAGACAGCTCGATCGTGGGAGTCCACAGAAGACGTAGCAGATATGTCGTGCCGCCTTTCCAAAACTGATAATGTCGCAGAACATGGCGGTGTTCATAAAACCCTTTTGCTTACACTCCGCAAAGGGCAAGAGTTTTGCCTCCTGGTTTCTGTGACCGGTATTAGCCGCAGACTAAGTGGCACCGGTACTGGCAGATGCTTCCCGTGCCAGCAGCCGGGTCCGGCGGTGAGAAGAACGCATGCCTGCTTGGAATTAAATTGTTTTCGCAGCCATGTTCCATCGCATAGCCTTCAAACACTAGTGCACCGGTGAGAGCAAGGAAAAATGCAGTTATGTGGATCAGACTCTGGCACGAACGACCTGGTTCTCGAATACCATCCGTTCCAGGAAGGAGGATAGTCTCGCAAGAGGGAGAGTTCGAAGAGGAGTCTGACACAGCGGCCTCATTTTATTTTCTAGTGCACGCAGTACTGCTTTTTTTTATTTGCTTTTCCGTAAATGCATTCTGTAGCGTATTTGGCAGGTCCTCTCAGATCATGAATGGCACTTTACCAACATCCCTTAAGAAAAAAGTATACAGCAGTTGCATCTTCCCGGTACTCACCTATGGGGCAAAACGGTGGAGGCTAACGGGTTCAACTTAACGACAACGCAGCGAGCTATTGAAAGGTAATTGATAGGTGTAAGGTTAAGAGACAGGAAGAGGGGGTCATAGATCAAACATGGTTTAATGACATCCTACTCCAAATCAAATTGAAGAAATTGGCTTGTACAGGACATGTGATCCGAAGGCCAGATAAACAATGGCAAGTTCTCTGTATGTGTGTTTAAGTTTATTAGAAATTCTTGTTCCATACACTGCCATATTCGTGTTGTAATCTGCTGTAGTAGGTATCAGCTATGCTGTGACGTGTAGATATTTGCCTCTCTCACATGTTTTTCTGATTCCAAATTTTTGGTTTTGGTTTCTATCTTGAACTATACTTCCTCACAACCTGGAGGGCAGGTTGTGATGATACGACAAGGTCAGGTTACCACTTTCGACCAATCTTAGTCTAAGTCCCACCCACCGCCATGTTGGGCAGGTTCGTCATGATACGGTGGCCAGGTTATCACTTTTCTCGGTGGAAAGACTGTGATAATGTCACAAGGTCAAGTAACCTTTCTTTATTAATCAGCGAATTTCGTCACAAGGGGCGTCGGAGTTGTCTCGGTGTTACGTCAACTCTAATACTATTGATCGCATTAAAACGTGCAGCTGGAAAGGGAAGATCCACTCTATCTCACTTGTGGCACTGCCCCAGCAACGCGCAGCAACCGCAGAATACACCGAGGAAGCTTTGCACTTGCCAGGCTACCTGTGTTGGGGGCAGACAGGGACAAGACAAGAGCTGAAGACCGCGGCGTGCCTCGAAAATTTAAAAATAAATAGCGGAAGAAAACTACGCATAAGTCCAGAACGACGTTCAGTGCGTACCTAAGTTACAGATCCGCTTCCAAAGTGTTTAAGAGGTAAAAACTTCCTTCACAATCATTTTGAGTCCGTGTAACATTTATAGACAGTAATTTCCTGCGCGATGCTTCGAGCAGCCAGAGTGTAAATTGCAGTAGTTCTGGAAAAACGTCTGCTGACTGGAACGAGAGTAGCAAGATATCAGCGCGCTGGTGTGGAGCATGTTACCATGGTGTGGACCCAGGTGAGTGGCAAGACTCACCCCCATTCGAAGATAGCCAGTCTGATGGAAGAAGCTGGTCAGAACAAGCTAGTATAGACGTTCCGATTAGAAACCGACCTAAGGATAACGCCACACAGTTAGCGCCGCAAAAGCCCAAATTGCAAAACATGCACCAGCCGTGCGGGTCAAACGCATTAGTGCGTTTCATTAATGCGTTAGAACAGGGCTATCATTTGACGCATAATTCAATTATTTATTACTTAAAATTTCTCAAAGGGAGCCGCCAAGGCTCCCTTACGGTTCCGGGCCTCTTCAGGAGCAACGTTAGGCCATCAGCAGGAACTGCGGCACACTGTATAAAGAAAAAAAACACACTAACGTTAGGTATCCGACAAAGATACGACGTACCTTCTCACTAAAATTGTTCAACCATCAGCTTCATGGGAGCGGATGGTATGTACAAACTATTTCAGGCCTTTGCATCATACAGCGAAAGAGGCGACACTTGAATTCCGACTTGAATTCGAAATAGGCAGCTTAATTTAGAAATCCATGGGGTGCCTCTCGTGCAAGGTGAAAACTTGCATAATGTGCTAAACGGAGTTGCAGACCAGCTGGAAACGCCACATTTGGTCGAGCATGACATTGTCTCGGTACACAGGCTACCCGCACAGAAAGACAAAATTCCCGGAATAATCGTCCGTTTCACAAGGCAGTCGACAAGGGAATCTTGGCTAAGTAAAAAGAGCAAGCTAAATGATAGCCATCCACGCATCTTCATTCAGGAAAACTTGACCCGTCACAACAGAGACAAGCAACAAAGAACTGGGCCAAAGAAGCTGGTTTTAAATACGTGTGGCATACGCATGGAAAGGTTCTTTTGAGAATGTCTGATGGTGCAAACGCAATTCTGATGGTGCAAGAAGCCGTGATGACCTCGACCGCCTTGTGCCCAAATGATGCGCCCAGCCAGTATCATTCCCGAACAGAGAAGCTAGAGATGGATGAACACGATTTCTATTCACCAGATGACTTGAACAATGTGGTATCTCATTTGGGACGTCATGCGTTGAAATCTGTGCATTTAAACGCCAGATCTGTCCGAAACAAAGCACTTCTGTTAGATGAATTCTTTAGCCAATTTTCTTTCAATTTTTCAGTTATCATGTTCAGTGAAACATGGAGCAAAAATGAGAGTGACGTTTTTAGAATGGTAGGCTATAATACACATTATCTCAACCGACCTTGTGGTCGCGGTGGTGGTGTTGCAGTTCTAACTTTAGAACAAATGGACTGCGAACTAGTAGACGCTTTCAGTTTTGTAACTCCCGATTACGAAGTTCTATCTATATTTGCGGATAAAGTACTGTATTCGGTTTGTTATCGGCCGCCAAGTGGGCATGTTCCAACATTTCTTGGATTTTATGAAAGCTTTCTTTCGTTTGTTGTGGAAAGCAGGTGCATGTTGGTAGCTGCAGGTGATTACAACATTGATATGGGTATTGATACTCCTGTTTGTACGAATTTTACCAATATTCTGCTGTCAAATGGGTTTAACAATGTTATAAATAATCCAACAAGGATAACATCTGATTGCCAGTCAGTATTGGATGTCTTCATAACAAATTTTGTATTATCGGATGTAAAAGCTGGTGCATTACCATGTTCTATTAGTGATCATCTTCCGGTGTTTTTTTGCCTAGATGTTGCCAGAATTCCTAAACATCCGCCTGCTGAAAACCTTTACCAGCCAGTAACGGACGCGGCTCTCGATGCATTCAGAAAAGAATTGATTCAAGTAGACTGGCGAAAGGTCCTGACTTTGGTCGATGCTGAAAATGCTTATGATGCATTTTTAGATATCTTTAAAGGTTTTTACCAAGTTCACTTTCCTGTAAAAAGCGCCAAAGAAATAGGAAAATTAGGAAACCATGGGTAACATACGGACTCTACCAAGAAATAAGAACAAAAGACAGGCTGTTCAGAAAATTTCTTCGCACGCGTAATCTTGATGACTTGATGATTTTCAAACAATATCAAAACAAACTAACCAAGAAATTGTGCATTGCGCGCAAAGATTACTTCTCATCTTTTGTGGATGTCAAAAATGCACCGAGCGCACTGCTTTGGGACAAACTAAATATGTTACTACGCCGTGGTAATAGCAGGAGCTGCATGTCCAAACTTACTATTAAGGGCAAGGACTTGCAAGGGGCGGAACTGGCTGATGCTTTCAACACATTTTTTACAAATATGAGTACACCAGGTAGTTGCCACAACGCATGTCAATATATGAACAGGAGGAATGATAGAACTTTATTAAGGCGAAAGCCTTTAATGCCTCATCGTTGTAAGCAGCAGTTGTCGACAGAAAATGTCACGCTTTTCAATTGGTCGAAACGGCCGTGACGTCACAGAGCGCGAATTTCAAACGGGGCCAATTGTACTTTGCCTAGTAACCATGCAACCAATTAAAGGGATCGTATAGTGATGCTCCAAGAAAGCGGGACTGAGCTTAGTTAATTGCTTAATTACCTAATTAGCCTAATTAACTTTTCTAGTCAGGCCATATAAATAAATAAAACGGAGTAGGAAATTGGTAGAGCTCGGGAATCGAACCCCCGTCTTCGGAGTGCGAGACGAGCATGCTATCCACTCCGCCATGCCAGCTCGATGGTTTGGAATGAACAAAGGCGCGTCTAGTGAATACCGCGTCTTCGCTCACTCCCATCCTCCTCCCTTCCCTTCCGGAGAGGTTTAGGTGTCCGCCGAGATATGAGAGACAGATACATTTTCTTTCCTCAAAAACCAATTTACCGACGAGCGAGGCGTAGAACCGAATGGGCAATGGCGTTCTATGGACTCCCTGGCAGCGTTGAAAGATGCTGTCGCGTTCCACTCTTAGAGGCGAAGCTTAACATCTTAACCACACATCAGTGACCACACTTTAGGTAAAAAAAGTGCCCCCTGAATTTTGACGGGTGTTCACCGAGATATGCGAGACAGTTACTGCGTAATTGCCTTTCCTCAAATACAATTTTCATTTCCTTCATTACGGGCCCTCTTTGTCTTCTTTCACTCCCACTTCATCCCTTCCTCTATGGTGTGGTTCAGGTGTCCACCAAGATGACAGAGAATTACTGCGCCATTTCCTTTCCTCAAAAAGCGTTGCGTTCAAAGGGCAAGGCATCGCGCCGAACGGGTGGTGGCGTTCCGTGGACTCCCTGGCAGCGCTACAACACGCTGTCGCGTTCCACTCCTAAAGGCGAAGCTTAAGCGTCATTAATTAGCAGTTAATTAGTATTCAGGCATTAATCAGTAATAAATCATTAATTAGTGATTTGTCATCACTTAGTAATTAGTACTCAATTATATGTGACGCCACCAGATCCACAGAAGCAGCGAAAGTGGTGCGGAAAACGCTTTCGCCTCTACGCACTACGACAGTCAAAGTGCCCCTGAATTTTTTTTTACAGCCAGTCACAGTGCAGGAAGTGATTTCAACAATTAGAAGTTTAAACAACAGAAGCAGTAGGGATATCAATGAAATTCAAATAAAACCCGTCAAATACGTCGCAGATGTAATTGCACCAGTTCTTGCGAATATTTTTAATCTGTGTTTAACTACGTCTATATTCCCAGCAAACTTGCAGGTTGCCAAAGTTGTAGTGCTCTTTAAAAAGGGGAATCGAAACGAATTGGGCAATTATCGGCGTGTATCTATATTGCCGATTTTTTCAAAGGCTTTCGAGAAAATAATTCATTGCAGGGTTTTGAATTTCATCGAAACCTCCAATGTATTAACACCTTACCAATTTGGTTTCCGGAAGAATATGTCAACTGAATTTGCCTTGCTTCACCAAAAAGAATATATTTTAACACAATTTGAGAACAAGAAAATCGTGGTTGGCTTATTTGTTGACTTCTCCAAGGCTTTTGACTTGGTCAATCATGAAGTTTTATTGAAGAAGTTGGATATTTATGGTGTACGTGGATGTGCGTTACATTTACTACGGTCATATTTGTCCCACCGGCGACAAGTAGTCCAAATTAACAACTCTCGATCACAAGTCCTACCACTGGCTTGTGGTGTCCCACAAGGCAGAATATTGGGGCCTTTGCTCTTTAACCTTTATTTATATAAATGACATTGTTAATATTAACCAGGATGCCAAATTTATCATATACGCAGACGATACCAGCATATTTTTCTCTGGTAATAATATCGATCAACTTATCTCTAGTTGCAATGACACAATAGTTCAACTACAACAATGGTCGTCCTATAATTCTATGACAATTAACGCAAATAAAACAAAAGCTGTTATCTTTCGGGCAAAGAATAAGCCACTCCTTTCTCATGCCGATATTATTTTTAACTCTCGTCCTGTTGACATTGTTAACCATTTCAAAAGCCTTGGTGTGACATTTACTGCTCACATGTCCTGGGAAACTCATGTGAACTTACTAGTGACGAATTTAGCTCGGATAACTGGAGTAATTGGTCGTCTCAGATACATTCTTTCTACAAAACTTAAACTATTGGTTTATAATTCACCCTTTTATTCACATGTTAACTATTTCCAACTCGTCTGGGGTACAACTACATTCTCTAATCTACAAAAAATTTGTGTCATGAGAAGCGATACTTACGTCATGTGTACAACGCTGGTTATAATGCAACAACTGCAGTTTTTTTTCATAGAGCGCATGTCATTACGGCTCATAAACTATATCTCTACCATCTAAGTACTAGATTTAAATATGAAGTAAGATATAACATAGATAACCTTGGTACTCTGGCATACTTAGAAAAGAATGAACAATATTATGCTACAAGACATGGAGAATGTTGGAAAATCGTTGCACACCGTTTGAACTCTGGCATGGAACGCCTATTTTATTCTTTACTATCACTGTTAAACCATTATTTGTCTACTAACTTTGTTTTATTTATTTGCTCCACTGCTAAGCTTCGCTCTATGTTTACTGAGGATGAATAACTGATTTTACTTATCCTGGGATTTCATTTTTCGGACCACTCTGTTTTGCTTCTGTTCTGCACTGATCAAGTGTTTTCATTTTCTTTTGTTTGGCTGTATGAATTGATTGCTGTTGACTAAACGCTGCTCATTAAGTGGGGCGACGGACTCGTCAAGCCGCCTATTGACGGCTTTTTTCCGTCGTCCTCCATCTGTGTACTGTACATGGTGGAAATAAAGTCTTCTTCTTCTTGTAACAGTTCGCACAGGTTGGCTACTGAAATGCTGCGTGCATCTTCTTATGAGGCTCCACCTTGCTGCAGCCATGGAAAAGCAGGCGCTAGGAACCACCTCAGATAGGTCAACGTGCGCAAACTGCGACACTTCAGCTAAGCTGGGTGATGACGATGGTATAATCTTTTCACGGCGCAAAGGCAGCTGTGATGAAGAAGCGCCTAAAAGAATTTTGACTGTCAGCACCGGTCAGCAAGATGTGTTACAAAGGTCAATTTTTGTATTTAGTACTCGTGCTCTTTCAGTCCATCTGCGGTACCAACTAAACCGACACATCACTCGTGTGTAAAACCTCCAAAAAGAATGCGCGACCTATGCATGGCCTATTAAATAAGCTGAGTGACAAGCACACTTGAAAATTTTACAGCGCAATAAACAGAACTAAATATAAAAAATAAAGAGAAAAAAAGAAGTGGCGCTCGTGAGTGTGTTCTGTGTTTCTTCTACAAACGTGTTTCCTCGCTAGTTACGATACCAGAATGCGACCAACTAGCCTAAACGCTCGTTACACTGAAACAGCAATGGTGTACACAGATTAGAAGGACTAAAAGGTTAATGACTGATAAAAGCTTTGGGAACATGCCTCGGCGATATGCTCCGTCGCTCCCGAGCGCGATGTCGCACCGTATTTTAGTGGAGGCTGATTAGGAAATTTTATCAGCTAACACTTCTAGTTTAAACCAGGGAGCAGCATGTAGGCAGAACTACTCTAACAGTCTCAGCGGTAGTCTGCAAAGTATACTTTGCGTTTACGTGTGCAGCCCAGGTGAAGCTTAGGGTTTTATAAATACATTCAAAGGCTTCCTACTCAGCTAGAAAGACCATGACCTCCTTCTTTTTCCTTCATTCTATGCCTCGGAAACCGAAATTTAATATCCCAAATATTAGCGGAACCTTTGCGGTGCTCTTGGCTTTGACCGTATACCGTATTAAGAGTGCTTCACCTAAGTCATAAATGTTTTTAAAATAGGTCTTTTGACTTAAAAGAGCGGTTCTTTTGGCATAGCATTGATAGCTCTGTAGAACATCACAATACAGGCAAGATGAGCTGACTAGCAGGCGCGTTAGCTAATATTAATAGCGAATTTTTTAACCATTATTGTTAGGCTCCTTAACAATTTAGAGGCGTGCAGCCTATCGTAATATTAATATCAATGTTTAGAATTTCGAGAACGCGGTTACCCTTGGCGCTGTGGCCCAACGAATTCTGGCTATTTCGGCGAATTACGAAAGTGCACTAGAGAGTTTGGTTTGCCTGCAAGCTTGCCGAAAACGCATGTATTAGCACAATGTAGCCAATGTAGCCAAAGCGCGGATTGTAACCTCGTTTTTGAAATTATAAAAATGGTAGAGATATTGCATGTGGTGCGCTAGGCGCCTCTCATATCTTAGAGGACTATACATAGAGACAAAACCTTGCTTCCGTGTTTTCTTGTTTCAAACGATGCGCAAGAGATTGGTACACATAGAGAACCCTGCGGTATTCGTGTCTGGCCGCTAAGTAATTTATAATTAAATTTCTTCTTGACGCTGTTTCGGTCTCGGTTTCCTCAGTCGAACGAAACTCTAATGCATAATTGGCGCTTACGTCACATAAGGCATTAAAAATCGGGTTTATAATTACTGACAGGTGATTTTTTCATTCCAGGTCTTGGAAGAGGCTGGAATAAATGTCGTAGTCAATTAAAACTACATATAAGCGATTATATTAATTTTTCATGTGGATCACGTGAACAAAAAATAAAATTGACGTAAAAGTAATCGGTCCGTCGATGAAACCGAAACGGCATGAGCGAACAGATTCAATTTTATGCAAATACCACCCAGTAATTCATGTAATCTAATGTCTAACGCATCGTTTGACAGAAGAAAACGCGCAATAGAATTAGGTGTCTACATTCCTTTAAGGAGTTCAATGGTAATAGTTGAAAAGTTAGTTATTCAGTATTAGTTAAACTCAAAGCTGGTTAGCTCATTTTAGATGGATTTTGCTCTACTACAATCCTCACAACGCTATGCAGCAAAAAAAAACTTTTTAACTAAGAAAGCCTATTTTCAAACATGTAAAGTTGTAGGAGAAACACCTCTTTACGCTCGCGTAAGAGGTGAGCTCATTAAGGATCACTGCCCCAAACTGAGAGCCGACAACACGAAAAATATAACTCAAATTAAAGTAATTGCGTTTCGCGTTTGGAAGCTTTTAGTCGCGTTGCACGTTCCGTGAGGAGCTACCGGACAGCGACAGCTACCCGTGACACGCGGTACGACCATGGCAAAGGCGCATCGCTCTCTTCGGACTATGAATTAAACGGCAAGCACTCGGAGGTTTTCCTATTATGTCATTGGCTGAAATGCCAAAGGTACGCCATGCGTTGGCACCACAAATGACAAAAACATTGCAGCGAACACTTGTAGCGCGAAACCAAGATACATGTGGAAACGAGCGAGAGCTACGCTTCCCTTCAGCTAGGCGATGTCTGCCTACGTGCCTGGTGATGCGTATTGGTCTCGCAGCGCTGTCACGGTGTTGCTAGATGTATCCTGTTTAGCACTGAAGCCTCAGAGGAAGGTAGTTTGGAGTTATAGCTCCGCTCATTACAAAAGCCATAATCATAATTCGTAGCCGCCGACCGCCGACCAGCGCAGGTCGCACGCACGAAGCGCCATTCGAACAAAATACCGACGATTGGGTCTAGTTCGAACATTATGTTAACGCTGTTCAACCAAATTATTCCCAACTACCTCAAAAACCGCCATTACGGTTGGCTGCTAAACTGCATAACTATACGCACATGCCTATGCTTTGATGATAAAATAGGAATAGCTTAGAGATGACCCGTGGATGAAGTAGACTTCACTCGCAGTCTTGTTTCTTGTGGTGCATTCCCACTGGTCGCCACATATTTCAGACTTTCACACCGTTATCTGTAGAGTGTGTTCACTAGGCACGCATTAGTTCGCCTATGATAGATGTCATATACGCAGTTCTGGACTTTACTGTAGTCTGGGCAGCTGAGGAGATAACCGCCACTTTTTCGTGCAATGGCTGGCCCCATACAAATCTCGCAAAGAAAATTCGGCCCCCACTCAAGTGTTTTCGGCAGGTGTCACTGAACAAGGTGGTTCTTTGTGCATAAAATAAAGGCATCGAAAGGAAACAGGCAATCAGAGAAGAGAAATGACACAAGGAAACGGCTTTGGACACCTTTCATTTGTTCCATATATGTGTTCCCTGTGACCGGAATCCCTGAGCAGGAACAGCTCGCTCGAGCTCCTCAGCCTACTCAGCGCCCTGACTAAAAACTTGCACTGAGCAGCTTATGCCCTGCGGAAAATATAGGCTTGATTTATATATCCAAGGACCAAATTTTACAACAGTTTTATGGTCGTTGTAGTATTCGTTTCAGTCCTCCTGCAGTGCAAAGAACGTCATATGCTATCGAAACATGGAAAGCGCATTCTGTACGACTTTTGCTCCACCATGCAGTTACCGCTTGAAAAGGATTAAACTCACAAGCAAGCTAATTCGTTGCGGCTATTTTCAAAGCCTGCGGCGTTACGCTGGTCCTTACTTGAAACATGTGCTTAGTCCGAAAATAAGTGTGGCACATTTATGGCTGTATTGATTCGAGTTACACGTCTTCTTGGCATAGCTTGTTCTTGGACTTAGTTACTAAGCTGCCCTGGCAATAGCAGCGAGCACGCCTTCACAGCAAGCATCAGCATACGTGTTCCTTTTTGGTATTTATTTAATCCCTTCGTCAATAACTGCATGGAAGCGCGAGTTAAAAGCGGACGCAGAATGATGGCACCTACGGAACGTCACTCACGTAATAACGCCGCTCAGAATCCCCGCAGCAACCCGGGAAAATCCAGTCCGGGTATCGCTGCGGCCGGACGCGCCCTCGATACGGTTATGGGCCGCCAGCACATCGGCGATGGGGGTGGTGCTCCTCCCTTCAACTTCTTCGCCTGTGGAGCTGTCACAGCGCACATGAAGATGCGTGGATCACGAAAGCGAAGTTTTATCCCAGGCAAGGCGGCGGGAGAGACCTTCGTCGCTGCCTGCAGCAGGGAAAAAAAAGATGACTGTTATTGCACCCTCTACAGCGAACACACAAATGGAACGTCCGCAGATAGCCGCTCGGGGGCTAGAGAGAGAGAATATCGCAACCACCCCATTGCGGCGGCGCTCACACTGGGCGCGCCGGCGTCAATAGTGCGAATGCGGTGCTTACAGCGGTGGTGAAGGGGAAAGGGTTGAGGGAAGCCTCGCTGTCAGATTCATATTTGTTAACTTCATGCACCGAGCTTCGCCAACAGAAATGGTTTACCTTTCCAACAGGTTTCAAGACGCAAACATCGCTGCGGCGAAAGAAGGCACCCGCTCTTCACGCGTAATTCCGCTGTGTGAACGAGTCCTAAAGGGATGCCCTTAGTTACGAAAAATTACCGACCATTGAGCGGACACATTAAAGAATTGGAATTCAAGCAGTGTAGTTGGAGGAAACGCTTTTACTCCAGCCTGCCAATGTTATATCGCACTGTTGCTTCAAGCCCAAATATGAGCCGAAAAGGGCACTAGGCAGCCAGCTTGCAGGTTATATGCTACAGTTCTAAGCCACACAAGCGTTGCCGACGCCGACGAAGACGTGATAGCCATCGCAGTTGAATATGTCCACCACACTGAAAATCTCGTTACGATCATGAGCGATTCCAAATAAGCCTGCAAAGCAAGCCTTGACGGTAGTCTCAGCAGGGGCGCAGCTGAAATAATGCGCATCACCACCCCTAGTGTGTACTCCGGCCGCAGCATCCTGTGGATCCTGGCACCCGAGGGCATCACAGGCAACAAGGTGACCGAACGGACAGCTCGAGGTCATACTCTCCGAGCCCCGTCACCGCCCGACCCCGAGCCCTCCATATGCCAAACGTACGGAAAAATTATTGATTTTCACAGACACTGTCGCAAGAAATTTGCCCCTCCCCACAAAGCACTGTATAAATAGAAGCCACAATCTGGGGAAACTTGCAGGCACCGACATTTCCCAAGCTCATGCCATCCGTAAATATTTGGTCAGACAAATAACCTACTGGCGACTGTAAGGCCTGTCCATATACATCTACTCTCCTCCACATAGTCTGGAACTCTCCAGCGCAACTCGAACTCTATAACAACACTAGTCAGCTACCAGCAGTAAGAGACAACGTTGGCTCACTAAGAGGTGGCGTTACAGCGTCAGCTCATTCACCAAGCCTGGCGAGCAGCCTTCGTCAACAGGATTCCTGACCTGGGATGTGAGCCCGATTAACACAAAAAGTTCAATTAAGTTTACTACTGCTACAACTACTACTGCTACTACATTAATGCGGTGTATTCCAAATAGACAACCTTGGTGACATCATGTATCCCCCAAACTCATAAAAAAGCTTTTGGAAATACATCACCGTTGTGGTAGCTGGGACGTAGGCTAACGCCTCTGCCTCTGTCGAGGGACAATGCGTCTGGAGGGTGCAGATAAGGCCAGCTGGTGTGGGTTTCAGGAGCAGGGAGGTGTGGATGGTAGAGGGCGTAGCCGCAGGAACCTCGAGTAGCCACGAAGGAGGCATCCGTGTAGGCTACACCCTGGATATCAAAGAGAGGGGAATGGTGCTGCGCGGCCGCATGACGACGGCCGGCGTGCAGGACGGGGCACATGTTGGTCGGGAGGGGAAGGATACGAAGATTGGGAGCGGGGGTGGTAATAGGAGAGGTAAACTGGGAGATTGGAATGGGCGAGATACCGCTTGTGTCAATAACCACTGACCCTGACGGGTAAGGGAAAGCCGGGCAAGCTGCGAGTGTCACGATGGAGACTGAGAAGAGAACGAAGAGGATGGAAGAGGCCTGTGGCAAAGTGCTCAGTGGTAGAGGTAGTGATAGGGAGGTTGAGAGCTGCCTTGTAGAGGCCCACAAGGGCAGTCTCGAGAGCGTTAAGTTGAATCTGAGTGAAGGAAGCGTAGGGTGCAAAGTACAAGACTTTGTTGAGGGCCAGCGCGTGGGCAACTCGGCACGCGTGAGCCTCGCGGAGACCTGAGAGTCGAGTGACCATGCGCCGCAGGAGGTCAGTTACCGAGTGGCAGGTGGTGACAGCGCGGTGGAAGGCTTGCACATTCTTGGCCGCATGCAAAGGGAAGCCAAGAACTTTGCACTGTGTGACGACAGGAATGGGAGAGCCAGAAAGATGGAGAGAGACGAAGTGGTTGTGTGAGCGCTGGTAGGAGGAATGGTTGAGAAGGAGAAGCTCGGATTTCTCAGGAGCAGGAGAGAGGCTAGCGGTGGTGGGAAAGGAGTCGATGAGATCTAGGCCACGCTGCAGGCTGTCCTGTACGTGACCGGGAGAGCCAGATGAACACCAGAGAGTGATGTCATCGGTGTAAAATATATGATGCAGGACGGGAATTTCAGCTAAAACCGTCGTATCATCCCAATGAATCAACAACTTCATTTGAGGAGTGACTTCTTCCTGGCAGGTATGCAAGGGCCGCTAAGTTTCTGCCATTCTACGGCTGGAAACATGTGTTGCCGCCTGCTCCTCACGTCTATTTTTACTGAATTTGCGTGATGTCATGTTTTTTTATCATTGCCAGGGCTTCACATTTCGTGCATCAATTACTGTCTTGTGGGTCTTACTAGTTCACAAGTAGCAGACCAATGCAGCTTTGTGTGCGTTAAAGACGGAAACGTGCGCCCGCCTATCTGTTTCAGCAATGTTTAGAGCGGAAGCTCTACTCTTCGCATGCAAAACCTCAAGGTCATGTCGTCTTAAGGTCAAGAATGCCCTTCAAGTGGCGGCGTGGGGTGTGTGGCTGTGACGTCATACCATGTGACTCACCGCGCCTTGGAACCGCTGCGTCGCACGGAGTGGGAAAGGTTCGCTCGCCTTTCCAGCTACGTTGAACAGCGTAAATTAACGCTCACCTCGCAGTTCCGCTGAACCACGTGACTTGCCGTCCATCTGATACGATAATATAAAACGCGAAGCGTTGCTTGACGTTCGCAGATAGCCATGGAGGAGTCGCGTGCAGGAACCAGTACTTCGGCTGTGTATCCTAGACGGCTGATTGAATCTGATTATTCTTATGATCAAGAACGTCAACGGGGCGCGTTGGCTGGCGAACGGCGGAGCCAGGAAACTTTAAACCACCGCCAACCGTGTCTGACCATACTGAATCGAGCTTCCGCTGTGTAAACTAGGTGCAGCCGGGTTGAACAGATGGAACAGACGCCACGAATGGGCGACCATTATCTCACACAGCGGCGGAGTGCACAGCAGGCAGTGCACTCCGAGTCTCCTGGCCGGTAGCAGTTCTAAAGGGCACCCTCACTTGTTCGAGGAGAGCGGGAGCTTTACTCTCATCTCCTTTTTCCCAGGTGTGGGTTCCGCTTCATGCCGAAGGAGACGACGTTCCATTCATGAGTTAAATTCCATTTGATAGTTGTCGGGCCCGTTGTCGAGGTTGAGTATCTTTTCCTCTTCCCGTGGTTGATTGAAGCCGTTTGTTCCTTTTTTATTTATTATTTATTTAGTTACAGAATACTGCAGAACGAATCGGTCCAAGCAGGAGAGGGTACACACATATGTGAGCAAATACTATGCCTCAGGATCAGCAACAATGGTGAACAATGGTATTTTATCTGTCGTCTAGGGTAATGTGACGTTAGGGGAGTTTATTCCACCGGTTACGGCTTGGCGTTGCCTACACCAAACACTACGTTCAAGAGATCGGAATAGGAACTCACGAAATCTTCGTACAGTGCCACACTCCAGAGACTATTGGACACCTTCTTTGTGAGTGCCCGAAATACACTGATGAGAGGAGAACATTGGAATCGACAGTGAGACGACTGGACCCTCGCCCTCTCTCTGAAGAAACGCTGCTGATTGGTGCCGTGTGACGAAAGCTGTGCTCGAGTTTTTGGAATGGATACCCATCTGTGACCACCTGTGCACTTCCTACGGTTTACACAGTTTACACGGACTACATTTGTGTTTTCATGGAGTCTCTACTCCAGTATGTGTTAATTACATGTGTCGGTGTGTGTGTGTTCAAGACGTGAGCTTCACGTGCGCCTCCTCGCCGCGATGAGAGCGCCAGCCAGTGTATGTGTGTGTGGACATTCCTTGTGAAACTTTTTGTACTATTCCATCATCAACCTTCATTCGCACTTTCCCTTTCCTCCCCTTCCCTTTCCCCAGTGTGGAGTAGCAGGCCAGGGCCATGTTATCACCGGTCGACCTCACCTCCTTTTCCTCTCATTAAAGTTCTTTTTTCTCTCTCTCTCATACCCCAAAACTGGATCAATTATAAGTTCACGAAGGCTACAATTAAGCGCACCGTATCTCGTGCAAAAGAGGAGTGCCATACTGAACGTTACGAACTTCTTTCGAAATCAGGTCATCGGTGAGCTCTATTAAATTGCCTAAAGACAACGAAAATGACCCCAACCGCAATGTAGGCGTCCCTATTTAAGACTCAGGATGAAAATGTTACATCTTTTCATGAGGTAGGCAGGGGTTTTAAGCGTTTCTTTACGGTTCATTCCTCTCCTCCAAGAAGTGTCAGCACATCGGACGATTTCAAGGAGGTCACCATCACTCAGCTCTCGCAAACTGTCTCGTCTTCCCCCTGCAGCCCCTCTCCCTGATGGTGTGACTTCCATGAATAAAATGTTGTTGGAGAAATCTCCCGAAGGCTTATTGGCAATTATACATTACTCTCTTAAAGGTACATGAACTCCAGGTGAATGTCGTCTAGCGAAGGTTGACCCTCTCCTTAAAAAGCAGGGTGAAAGTTATGTCTAAGATTAAATAAGGCCGTATTCCTTCACTTCGAATATCGTAAAGTTAATTAAAACAGTTGTGCATGGCCTAATCCAGTCAATCATTTCAGATAGTGGGTTGTTCAATCCTTCTCAATTAGATTTCAGGGTAAGGTGATCTATATTGTTGCGCTAATAGCGACCTCAAGAGCCACATACATTTAGCTCGCCGCCGAAGGCAATACGCTGCACTTGTTACTCTAGATGCCACGCTAATCTTGTCACGCTTGTTACGCTAATCAAAACCTCGTGAACACAGTGCGTATAGCTGATTCCAATTTGAGTCAGCAATCTAACAGTTTCTAATACATTCTTAATTTAAATCACCGAATCAGCATTCCTTCAGTCACTTATTTTGTTATTTTTTTCCTTATTTGAAAAACGTTTTTGAGCATCTGTCAGTAGCCACCTGAGCCATAGCCATTCCACCGCAGTGCGCGAGCGCCACAAACGCCCTGAAGGCCCCCAATGGCAACAACATTTCACAAATTAAGCGGCTGTTTCAAAGGCACTCCGGAAAGGTCCGTCCTCAAAAGAAGTTACCGATTCATTGCGATGATACATGGGTTTTGGCTTTAACACTTGCGTCAACATGACCGCTTTTCTGTTTGGTTTATTTTATCGTTTCCATCAGTTTTTCTCAAGGTCTGGCGTGCACAAAATTTGTTGCATACTCCTAGACGTGCCACCTATTGCAGGCATTGTTTCTTGCGCACGCGCCATAGAGAGCACGAAGCAGAAAGCAAAGAGGATTCCCTCGTGCTATTCGTTGCATGCGCTGTTCCATTCCGGTAGCTCGATTCAGGCCAAAGGCCCGTTTATCGAAGGGACGTGTCCACGTAGTACGCCACGGCTTTCCAATGTTCTTTCACCCGATGTCTCGCAAACGCGGCGGCGGTACAGAGGCTTCTGAGTGCAACGTGGATAGCGGGCCGTCACAGCACAAGCCAGATGTAGCAACGCCAGGGGCGGTCACTCCGCGACTAGCCCGCTGGGTTCATCTTGGCTGCTGCTGGTCTCCGAGCTCGCCAAGCGCCCTTCTTCTGTCCGGTTCAGCTGCCCCAAGCACGGGGCACTCGACGCTGGTGACGGGAGGCAGAACCCCTTTCGACGACAAGGAACGCGGATGTCACAAGCAGCAGTCACACGGGAGTGCACCCATCCCGGCAGAGGTGTCAGCCGGCATCCCAGCTACCATGACGGTGATGTATTTTCCAAAAGTATCTTCACTGAGTTTGCGGAATAGATGCCATCACCGAGGTGGTCACTTGGGAATACACCACTTTAATGAATGTGGCCGGCTAGCTAGCTGCCTTATGCCCTCTTAGGTTCAATTGCACATTTGCCCTAGAAGCAACAGCTCTCTGCCGGCAGGGAGCGAAGAGAATTACCTCAAACACCACAGCCTGACTTCTCATTCTCGAATAATCTCACTCATTGACCGGTGATATTTTGTAACAAAGAGCATGCCGTTATTCCTCATTCACACGGCGGTATTCGGCGAGAAGAGCGAGCGCAATCTTTCTCCGTAGCAAAATTGCGCACGTAAAAAAAACCTGCTTGAAATGTTTATTTCTACCGAACTGTTTCTATGGACTAAACAGCTCGTTGCATGCCGCTGAGCCCCGAATAAATATGAATCTGAGAACCAGGTTTCACTCAAACTTTTCCTAGTCACCACCTCTCAAAATATTGCATTCGCACAGGTGACGCGGCTCGCAGAATGTGAATGGCGCATTATTTCGGCGTGGGCGAACTTAACTCGCTCTTGACCCCGAACGTCCATCTGCGGCCGTTCCATTAGTCTGTTCGCGGTAGAGGGTGCAATATGGGCCACTCTTATATTTCTTTTATTTTTTGCTGCAGCAAGCGATCAAGGCCTTTCCCGCCGTCTTGCCTGGAGTAAAACACCGGTTTCGCGCTCCACGCATCATCGCGTTGGCTGCGACAGCTTCAGTGACGACGTCAGCGGCGCCGAACGCCACCACCGCTATGTTGGCGCCCTATATACGTATCGAGGGCCCATCCGGACGCAGCGCTCTGCGGATTGAAATTTTCGGAGTTGCTGCGGCGATCCTCTGCGACGCTTTACGTAAGTAACATTCAATTGGTGCCTTCACTCTGCGCCCAATTTTATCTGCAGCTTGCATGTAGCTCGCAACGAAGGAATTCAATACGGAAAAGAACACTATGTTGTTGCTTGCCGTAAAGCAGCGCGGTGAAACATTTGCGTTATTTCCCGCTCCAATAAGTTGCGAGAGCATCTTACTAACTTAACACAATAGAAAGCTAAACGGAGAAGACGTGCGGTAAGAACCAATACAACCATAAATATGCCCCAAGTCATTTTCGTACTGACCAGGGCACGTGAAAAATTCGTGAGGACGAGAGTGAGGGAGCGAAGACATGATGAATTGAGAGCAAGTGAGGGAAGACGTCATGAGATGATGGCGAGGAGGGCAAGGTGCATGATCTAAGGGAAATGGTGGACGCCCAAACAGTACTCCGGGCTAACGTTTGTTGTCTGTGCAGCCCGTTAAGGACTCCTGTTTTAGAAGGCTACTGCTTAGGCCGAAGGTTCCTGTAGAAGACGTAGTTTGTGCAGTCAGGGGAAACACGGGGTGAACACTAAAGGCGGGGAGCAGCATGCCTTCTCCGTAGCCGTGCCACTGTTGTAAAACAAACATACAAAAGAACCGCGCACAAACAGCCACAGCTAGAATTTAAGGAAAAGGAAAAACGCAAGAAAAGGCGAAAAGAGAACTAAATTCCTAAAACAGTCGGCACACCTGGCAAACGAAGATTGACGTTGTCCGGAACAACCCACCGAGCCTACTGCACATTTTGTGTAAAAGTTCGCGTTGGTGAGAAAATCTGTACCGACGCGTGGCAATCATTGCAACGTCGTGATATAAATTTGGCCATGTCTGCTTGAATCAACGCCTTTAAGATGATTGTTGATGATTGGGTGGCTGTGTCTATTTGGACCCATCGCGGCGCGGATGCAGAGTCTCTCCAAGAGATCATGTTTGCGGCACGGTGCCGCCGCCGCTGGTTATGCAATACTTCTCGCCATTCGGTCTTTTAAAAGGGAGCTGTGTGTGCTGCGACAACAAAGCTCGTATCAGTGTTATTGGAAGCAACTCTTGTTGGAAGAAATTCGCCGTAACAAGTAGTAAGGTTAGATAATACAAATATGTGGTTCCCGCTTGTTTGCTGACCCAGCGCCACGTTGCGAAAGCAGAGGGAGCAACACTTTCTTCAATCGTGCCCGGTTGTTTACATTATGTTACGAAATGGTCAGCAGGCGTGCCGAGGAAAAGCTACAAACTCTCAAGCAGGCCGGAGTCCGCACCAAGAGGGATCCCCGTCAGCCTCCGACTATTCAAGAGCCTAACAGGCAAACTACAAGTTTAACACTGCGTAATCCGGCCAGAACCTGTCACTAAGCGGGATCTCTGCCTCCCAGTGTCAGAGAGGCCGGAATAGGCACCAAGCCGGATCACCGTCAGCCTCTGAGTCACGATCGGATCGGAACGTCTCTTACGGTCACCGCAAAGCAATTGTCCTCGCTCTCTTTCCGGCGCGCATTCCGTTCATTTAGCGACAATTTCTCACCTTTAACTAATCGTTGGTCTTCTCGCTCTGTCCCGAAGAAATTAAACATTACAAAAAAAGGGCAAAATCTGAACTGCTCACGCGCCACTTCCACCAACCGGATTAAGATACAGAAATACCCACACGTGTGTGGCATCTTGGGTCCGCCAGCGCCCGATCGCCGTGGCTCAAGCCAAGCAGTGCAAGCATTAAAATTGTTTTCGGCCAGGCGAGAAGGCTCGCACGAATTCCTAGCATGGGTCTTCAGTAGCCATTTCCAAGGGCTTCAATACCAAACGCAATCGCGTAGTCCTGCTTAGGAGTGTGACCGCGTGAACCGAAAGGGGATAAAATGCGGCCCATTCAAAACACGATATTTCCCATTGCAATTGGCATACTCTTCTCTTTTTCAAAACTGTACTGTGAATATCTCAAACCAAATGAAGATATTAAAGGCGGAGTCTAAAATAGTACGACGTTATGAATTCACCCAAAATTTTCGCCTTGAAGTCTAGTGAAGACGATGACACTACTTTATTATTGTATCATCGATTATTAGATGGGGCTGATCAGCCGTTGGGGCCGTTGTTGCTAGCAGAGGCATCGAACATCCTTTCCTTATACCATGCTTCTTTCGTTGCAGAGTACGGCGCTCTCACTCCCCGTGTGCATGAAGCCTGTTTCATGTGCAAGCGACAACGCTAGCGAGTCGTGCCTTCGCGGCGCAAAAACCTGTTTTGAGTCGTCGTGGCGGGAAGCGGCGAAGTGCCAACATGCTGGAAATTTTCGCTGCGATGCGCCGCTCAATGGCTCAGCCACTTGCATGTGAACCAGCCTTGACGCATCGTTAGTCTTCAACAGAGCGTCTTCTAGGCCCCGGCATCCACTCCTTCCAGCTCACAAAAGTACGCGACTCGACTCAGGAAACACAAGAAGCCGTAACAAGCAAAAAATAAACCGAGCTAAGTAAGCGAGCGCTTGGATGAAAAAAAAACCACGATTTAACGCAGAGAAAAAAGCGAACGAAGCCTGCAACGCGCTCGCCCGAGAACCCCGCTCGGCCCGCGTGAGAGTGCAAACGGGAGAAGCAAGAGCGCTGCGTTTACCCTCAGCCACGGTGCAAGAATATGCGCACAGCCGAGGGGAGTGAATTAGCTGCCTGACCAGCCAGTTGCGCGTTGCATGGCTTTTCGCGGCGCCCAAGCTGCCCACGCAGAAAAAACATGGAGGAATATGCAAGCTGTCGAACCTTCGCAAATGGCCGCGATCGGACGAGAAGGAGCTGACCGAGCAGCGCGCGCACTTAGCCTTCGTCTCGCCATCATTGATCCTTTTTTTTGAAGCGAAAAGCTTCACTACGCGGGTCAGAGTCGAGCTTCGCGTGATCCGGACGGGTGAGTTATGCGCATGCACGAAGCCGAGTGACGTCACGCACCGCACAGGTTGTCGCTCCTAGCCGCAGCCGCAGCCGTCGCCTGACCTTTCGGCGCAGCCGCGCGCTACTGCGCATGTGCGTCGCCTCCTCGCTGTCGCTACAACTACGCGCTTTG
Source organism: Amblyomma mixtum (assembly GCF_055824585.1). Taxonomy (NCBI): domain Eukaryota; kingdom Metazoa; phylum Arthropoda; class Arachnida; order Ixodida; family Ixodidae; genus Amblyomma; species Amblyomma mixtum. Next base: position 263,842,400 of record NC_143014.1, on the reverse strand, counting down.
CCTCCTCGCCCACCGTTTTACCTTTCATTACAGCCGCGTGTTCCCCGCGTCACAACCGGCAACCCTCCTCTCCGCATTCCTGCGGGCAGTTTTAACCTCACCGATTTCCGTCTCGTCCTCCGCGTCCGTGCAGGCAGTGTGTGGACAGCCGCTGTCGCTCCTCTGTCTAACTCGTAAACATATGCCATTGAGTAACCAAGTCTACGCCAATAGATAAACAATGTATGGAATACCAGCTAAGCTACGAAGCATAAGCATGACGTCAAACCAAGCATAACTGAAGCTTTTCGCTTGTATATCCTGGCTTTACCAGAGCTAAGCTACTGCCCAATTTATTTTATTTTTTTTTATGCGCGGGTGCATAAGATTTTTTTGTGTGTCACTAGATTGATATTATCAGTTGATGTTCTTTGGACAGCTAGAGGTTGATTATTTAAGCTTACTAAAATGTGATTTTAGAAAAACCGACTTCATTGCACATTTTCGCATTTTAAGACCACACACCAGAGTCCCCTTAAGCACACACCACGTTCACGTCTTAACGCAGTTTCACAGTACTCTAGGTGCCAAAATATGCCCAAGGCCGCGCCGCCATCCCGGTTACGCGCTCCAAAAGTGATGAATGAGCGTCCTTAGGAGATGTGGCCATTGGATGGGTGCTGCGCGCCGTTCCATACATATGAAAAGACCTGTCACTCCTGAAGTTTCATATCTACATACTACGCGAGTTTCCCACGCATTCAGAGAGATTTTTCTAGGGATTAAGGTGTGTGGTTCGATACTGTGAATAATTTGAGATGTCTGGATTAGATATATCCAGGCTTCACTGTATTGAAAAGGTGAAACATATTGTGTTACGAAATCTCATGATAAAGAGGCATGCGAGTTATTGGGGCCGGTCCTTACACGAATATGACACTTTTCTTCCCTGTAATTAGGCTACAACAAACCTCACATTTTCGTACCCCGATTGTGAGATGACTGGTATTATCAGACGAACTGATGTGCGCCTCGTGGACCCTCTGTATAGATACCGAACTGAAAGATTTTAACGCATTGGGACCGGGTGGATTCCACCGCAAGAAAATAGCCTGCTAGGGAACTTTACTGCATGCCCGGCGGTCACGTTTATGGGATTCCGATTATAGCATCAAACCGGATGCATGCCCGTATAGCGATGCCATTTAGCACTAAAGCGTAGTTAGTTTTGATGGAATGGACAGCGCCACAAGGATGTTCCAACTAGATCCGTTAGTCTATATTTTGTTCGGGTAGTGCTTTGCGCCTGCGACCCGTGATGGCCGGCGATCGGCGGCTCTGGTCTGTTCTTATCCTCGGCAACTTCGCTGCCGACTAGGTTTTGGCGGATATCATTACAACGTTCATTTTAATACTAAGAGTATTCAACTTTCGGAAACCGGTAGCAATTAGGACAAAGCCTTTTATAATAGGCGCCGCTTGCTCGAAAACACCTCCTCCTGAGGCTTCATTGTGAAGCACGCTACATCGAGCGAAACCGTGCTGGTGAGGCGACGACCGTGCCGCAAAACCAGGGGCGCTGGCATGCAGCGCCTGGCAGAGTAGAAGCGCGGCAATCGCTTATGTTCATTTGAATCTTGTTTTTGCGCTGTAAGTAATTGCTGTGGTAATGTTTTCGCCCCATCTGGGGCCAACGCTTAGCATATCTGCGCCATTTCTGTAGGGTGGCATAGTGCCGCAACCTCTCAGTTGTAGCGTTTCCAGCATAGTCTGAACAGAGCGATGCATCTTCAGCATGGACGTGCCCGCATTCACGGCGAGTTGTCGGCGTCCGGTACTATGCGACGAAAGGCATGCACACGTCAAACGCAATTACTTTCTGTGGAATTTACTTTTCACGTTATCGGATATTCAGCTGAGGGGGTTGATCCTTAATGAGCGCGGCTCTTATGCGACTGCATATGCTATGCTGGCACTGGTCACTCAGATATATCTGCGGCCTTCAAGCGTCTGTGAAAACGGACGCGGTCATTGGGCGGTTCGCGACCGCGCCTCATCATTCGATGTCATACTGCGATCTGCAGCCACCGGTGAGCTACATCAGAGCGCTTTGTGAAGATCAGGTCCGTGCGTCTTCCAGCCAATGGCTGGGTAGCTTTCCAACGGGAATTGAAAGCCGCAGGTATATCTTAAGTTACCAATCACAGAGGGCCAGACGGCCGCGAAATGGTCATTTTAAAATGGACAGCTGGTGCAACGCGGCACCAGATGTCAAAACATAGCACGCAATGCAAGACTACTGCTGAGACTTTCGGAGTAGTTCCGCCTGCATGCCTGCACGCTATTCTCTGGTTTCCGTTAGAAGCGTTAGCGGATCAACGTTCCCATGTATCCCCCACTGAAATATGATAGCCACGCCCACTGATCAGCCGCATGCCATCGCTTTGATGACGGGATAGCATATCGCTGAGCCATGCGACCAAAGTTTTTTTTTCGCACTGTCTGCTCTGCAGCGTTGCGTAAGTCTCACTGAACATGATTAAGAGGCCTGCATACGTCACGCACTTTCTTTGCAGGTGTTACACCAGAGCTAGGCGTCGGAGTAGTTGGTACGGCGTACCGAACGAAACAGCCCCAGAACCAAAAACACTAATTCACCTACGTAACACATCTTCGAGATGTGTTTTCACCACCATCCCAGGTCAAAACACTTGCATCGATCTAGGCGATCTTTGGTCACGACTGCATTTGCACAATAAAATCACATCGTTATCACCCACCCCAAATGGTGCGTCACAGATTACGCACGCTGGCCTGTCTGCGGTAGTTGCGAGTGTTTGTTTTCCCAAGATGGAATGCAGCGGGTGGAGCCTCATAGGAAAAGGCACGCAGCTTTTCAGTGAGGAACCTGTCCGAATTATTACCTCCTCTCTCGTTGTATGTAGTATTGTGCAGGCATCAAATCGTTTTACTTATAATTCGCTCTTCTGAAGCTGATGTTGGAACAATTTACAAGTCAGAGCTATGTCGCTTCAGTGTCATACCTCTAACGTTAGTTTGTTTTTTTCTCTTTATACAGTGCGTGCAGGTTCCTGCTGATGGCCTAGTTCTGCTCCCGAAGAGGCCCGGGACCATAATGGAGCCCTTCGGGTTCCTTTGAGAAATTTTCAGTTGTAGATTATACAATAATGCGTCAAATGGGGTCTCTCTCATTTCATCGATATTGACACAAATTAGCACTGCCTGGGCTGTATATCCTACTCTTACAAGCAGTTTCTGAGCAACTAGATACTTTTTTTTAAGCAACATTTTCCCCGAAACGCAACAAACAGACCTCATCATTAAACCGCACTGTAGCGGACATACCAACTGTATAACACAATCTGGCGGGCTAGTTGATGGGAATCCATACGATTTCAGCAGCGCGAACACGGTTAGGAAAAGACAGAAGGCGGACAGCGCTCTGTCCTGTCCGCCTTCTGTCTTTTCCTAACCGTGTTCGCGCTGCTGAAATCGTATGGATACCAACTGTGCAGGTGAATAGGTGGAAGATCCTTAACTGCGTGGTTGTCTGATCTGCACATTTTCAGAACGCCAGCTGAGGTGTGCTATTTATAAGGTTTCTAAGGTGCCTGGATGCGCTGGAATTGTCGGCAACGCGTCAGTTTATAGCGAAGCATTACCAGTGCCACGTATGCCCATATCCTCCTCGAATGCATTTACCACTCATGGGCCAAAATTGCGCGCTCATTAGACCAACGAGCTTGAAATCCTTTGCGTGGAGAGTCAGGAAGGCTGTGTTAAGATAGTGCGTCTCAGATCTGTATAGAAGCGCTAATGGAACCCGCCTGTGTAGCCTCCCATACAGAGAACAAGCTTTTGCTTTTGTGTTCGCGTAAATCTTGCCCTGTTGTCCTCCTCCTGCTTCTGTTCGCCTTTCATTTGACGCTGGTGGTAAGTATTAAGACATCGACAATGTGCTTAAGCTCGCTAAACTAACACAGCAGTTCTGAATCAACGCTAGAAACAGTGACACCAAGGAAACCAATTTAGTTAGAAGCAAAGGACGACAAATAAGATTTCCAGCATTAATGTAAGGAGAACATCTGCAGATCTGGAACAGCGGCAGAGATATTGTTGTAAGACAGCCTGCCATGCTGGGAACATGCTGACATTATCCAGTTCTATAAAAAGGCAAGACAGGGGTAAAAGCCGAGAAATTATTGACCACAGAGCTCTCTGAGAGAAAGTTCCGTCCACCGATCAAAACGTCAAGTCAATAAAAAATGGTTCTTTTACCGAAGCGTGTATATATATATATATATACAGGGTGTTTCCCCTAAGACTTTCTGCATTTTTTAAAAATAAGCTATTTGAATTAGTTGCGCGCTTTTTCTGGCATAGCATTGTCGGTGGTGCAGTACATAATAATTCAACTAAGACGTGCTACCTAGCAGGCTTGTTAACCAATATTTAATAGTTAACTTTTAAACTATTACCGTTGGGCTCCTTAATTATTGAGAGGCATGCAGCCCACCGTAAGTAATGTCCATATCCGTTTTTAGAATTTCGAGAACGCGATTATCCTCGGCGCTGTAGCCCAACAAACTTCGCCTACATCGCGCCAAAATACATGCGGTTTGAGAAGCTTGCAGGCAAAGCAACCTCTCCAGTGAACCTATTTCGTCGAAATAGCCAAAATTTGTTGGGCCACAGCGCCGAGGATAATCGCGTTCTCGAAATTCTAAAAACGGATATGGACATTACTTACGGTGGGCTACATGCCTCTCAATAATTAAGGAGCCCAACGGTAATAGTTTAAAAGTTAACTATTAAATATTGATTAACAAGCCTGCTAGTTAGCACGTCTTAGTTGAATTATGATGTACTACACCACTGACAATGCTATGCCAGAAAAAGCACGCATCTAATTCAAATAGCTTATTTTTAAAAATTGCAGAAAGTCTTAGGTGAAACACCCTGTATATATAATGTATGCCACTTGGTTTCTGTGGCTGTTGGTTTCTCTCATATTTAAACGAGCCCCTCATTCCCCTTCTCTTGTTTGCTTAATATATATATATATATATATATATATATATATATATATATATATATATATATTAGGGGTGTGCGAATATCAGATTCTTCGAATACGAATACTTGGCTCCGAATATCGAATCGAATATCGAATAATCAAGGACAGACGCATTTAACCCCTACAAAACATTTATTTGAGCACCCAAGAGCATAACAGTTCAACTATCGATGATTAAATGAACACAAAAGGTGTGTGTGGCTGCACAAAAAGTATCAGTCTCGAACATTATTCTTAGAAGAGTGGAAATATCAGAGAAGATGGCTGGTACACAGCATTGATTAAGGCTAGCTTTCCATCAGCACGAACGCGCGTTGCTGGGATGAACATAAAAGGTTGTCGTGAAGGAAAACCCGCTGCTCCACATGGTCAGGCAGAAGTAGTTCCCTTCTAGCTGAAACGACTCCTCCAGCCACAGAAAATTCCCTCTCACTTGGCACTGAACTGGCACGTATTGCGAGGTACTCCGTGCACAGCTCTGACTACACCAGCTTCGCAGGTATAGCCACAAAGAAGCTCACCAGCGCAGTCAGCTACTGCATGGCCCTTGAGGTCCATGCGCATTGCTCTGGGCGCCGCTTTGTTGTTATGTCTTTGTCGATAGGGCTTGCGGATGATGATGATGATGATGAAAACTTTATTTGTAACAAGTGAGTTGTGGACACGTCGGTCCTTGGGCCCCCGCACGGCCCCACTGCACTCAAACGTTCATGTCCCGGAGGCTCATGACGCTGGCAGCCCGGCCGGTGGCGATGGCTTGCTTGGCCGGGTCCTCGGAGCGCAGTAGGGTCTCCCAAGCCTCCCAAGTCGTAAGGTGCTCCAGGCCCCGCGGGGGAGGATCCGCCGGGCAGAGGAAAAGAATATGGTCGAGAGTGGCTTTGGGGTGGTGGCAGAGGGTACAGGAAGGGTTCGTGTGGACTGGGTGATATCGCGAGCGTATATAAGGGGAGGGCAAAGTGCGTGTTTGGAGCCGCCTCCAAAGTGTCTGATGGTAATTGTCGAGGGAAGGATGAGGTGGGGGGTAGAGCAGACGCTCGGCTTTGTAGGCCTGCGTCATTTCACTGAATGAGTGCATCCAAAATGAACGCCGGTGCTCACAATGAATATTCGGCTAGATACGAATATTCGCGTCGGGTCGAATATTCGAGACAACACGAATACTTGGATTTCGAATCGAATACGAATACTAAAAATATAATATTCGAATTATATTCGAAAATTTCGAATAAATCGCACCCCTAATATATATATATATATATATAAATATATATATATATATATATATAATTATATTAAGCAAACAAGGGAAGGGGATTGAGGGGCTGGTTATAAATAATGAGAGAAGCCAACAGCCACAGAAACCAAGGGGCACAGGGGATTTTTAATTTATTTTGTGTTGTTCAATTTAGAGTATTACTAAATATGTTATCGCTTAAAGCTAATTGATTAGAAAATCAGAAGAAAAAACAACCACATGTCTCCGGTGGGATCCGAACCCACGACATCCGCAGGTCGGAGGTGACACACCCTGTAAGGAGAAAATCGCCCTTTCTCTGCAGTTAAATACACACATCTTCCTGGCTGCGCTCGTAGTAAGTTCTAGTAGAGGCCCGGTGCAACATCAATGTCTAAGAGAGAGAGAGAGAGAGAGAGACGAATTTATTCACACCGACATGGGTCTCGGGGCAGGGCCTCAGCGAGAGGGAGGATCCCCCCCTTGCCGGCCCTCCTGCGCCGTGACTGCAGAGAAGGTCTCGGGGTAACCCTTCTCCGTCAAGCGTAGGACGATCTTTCGTACATCCGGATTTTACTTGCGGATGTAGGACTCCCAGGCAACTTGATCAAGGGGATCACTCTGTTTAGTTCCCAGAGATTCTGGGCATTGCCATATTAGATGATTTTGACTCATAGGTATGTTGTAGCGACTGAAAGCCTCCGGGTTGCCAGTAAAGTCTTTATGCAGAGTGACATAAAGCAAGAAGCGATTGGCCTGAATTTTTCGCCAGGCCCTACATTCTGAGAGTGTTAAGGACCTATCTGTTGATGGATAGATCCTTCGGCCTAGTTTGGGAGCCTCAGGGAGCTCCTTGTAGGTGATGAGGGGGACTTTGTCTCCGGGTAGCGGGGTCTCTACAGTGACGTATTTTACAAAAATGAATTTAGCTGGTTTTCCGGGACATACGTATGTAATTCTCCCCACACACTTTATAATCAAACTAACGAACACTGTCTTTGAGTATTAAATAAGGCTTGCTGGTTCATGCTTGAGGGAAAGAAAAAACGAACTGTTTAATAGTACATTCAACATACACAGTCGATTCTCAAAAAAATTACTGCGCACACCCTGTAAACACGTTGCTATAGTCACGTTGAAATTGTGCCCTCCTTGCTGCTTGCAACGCGATCTTGACCGCAAACGCTACACATAAGTTACACGCCCTATTCGCTGCTTTCGAGGCGCTGCAAAGATGCGCACCTACGACAAATGACACAGATGGACATCTTCACGCCTGGTTGCGCGCGTCGAGCATCTCAATCTCGCAAAGACGTATTCTACAAGCTCTTCGCTTTTTCTATTCAGCGCCCATTTGGTCCTCTGTCATTGGTGACTCCGATATACCCACGACTTTCAAGCGTCTGTGGAAAGGGACGCAGCCATTAGCTGTTTGGCAACCGAACCTCACCATTTCATGCCCTTGGGTGTGATATGCAGCCAGTGGTGAGGTGCATCGTAACGCTCTTTGAGCAGCAGGGGACTGAACCTGACCACTGGCCGCCATTGGCTTCTATATGCAGCTAATGGCGAGGTTCGTTCGCCATCCACCCAATTGCTTGGTCGCTTTCCAGAGAGGCTTGAATGCCGCGGGTATACCTGAATGACCAATGACCAAGGCCCAGATGGACGCGTGTCACGTAGCACGATAAATGAACAGAAAACGTGCAGCTCATAGAATATGGCCCCAGGTTCCACGCAACCGCCGGCAGCAGGCAACAAGATGTACGAGGTCTTTGTCCGAAGAAAAAAAAACAGGCATAACTGGAGCGTTGGAAACCTAATAACCCTCAAAGTAGTCTCCTTGGGACTGCGCACACTTCTCTAAGCGGTGCTGCCATGAATGGAAGCATTCTGAAAAGGCCTCTTTCGGAATGGAGTTTGGCTCACCTGTCGTAGCAGCCATAATGTCCTTAACACAACCTTCCTCACGTTCCTCGGAGGCTATTTGAAGTGGGATACGAAAGTGCTACTTGGAGATTTCTGTGAAAATCGTTGGTCTAACGGGCGTGAATTTTTCCCCGTGAGTGTAAATGGGTTCGATGCCGATATGGGCACACATGGCACTGGCCATGCTTCGCTATAAAATGACGCGTTGCCGACAATTCCAGCGCATCCAGGCACCTTAGAAACCTTATAAATTGTAGGCCTCAGCTGGCGTTCTTAAAATGCGCAGATCAGACAATCATGCAGTCAAGGATCTTCCGCCTATCCACCCGCACATTTGGTATGCCCGCGGCAATGTAGTTTAATAATGAAGTCTGTTTGGTGCGTTTCGGAGACAATTTTGCTTAAAAAATGTGGCTATATAGTTGCTCAGAAACTGCTTGTAAGAGTAGGATATCAAGGCCAGGCAGTGCTATTTTGTATCAATATAGATAAAATGAGAGACACACCATTTGACGCATTATTGTATAATCTACAACTGAAAATTTCTCAAAGGAACCCGCAGGGCTCCATTATTGTCCCGGGCCTCTTCAGGAGCAGCACGAGGCCATCAGCAGGAACCTGCACGAACTGCATAAAGAAAAAAAACATATTAACGTTAGAGGTATGACACACACGACACAGTTTCTGACTTGTACATTGTTCCATCATCAGTCTTAGAAAAGCGAATGATATGTGAAAACTATTTGATGCCTGTGCAATATTACATACAGCGACAGACGAGGTAATAACAATTCGGACAGGTTCCCAACAGAAATGCTGCGTGCCTTTTCCTATGAGGCTCCACCTAGCTGCAATCCATCCTGGAAAAACAAACGTTGCGAACTACCGCAGGCAGGCCAACGTGCGTAATCCGTGACGCAAAATTTGTGATGGATGACAACAATGTGATTATATTAAGGCGAAAGCTTTCAATGCCTCATCATTGTAAGCACGAGTTGTCGACAGAAATGTAACGATTTTCAGTTGGTCGAAACGGTCGTGACATCACAGTGCGCGAATTTCAAACGGCGCCAATTGTACATTGGCTAGAAACCATGCAACCAATTAGAGGGATCGTATAGTAATGCTCCAAGTAAGTGGGACTAAGTTTAGTTAACTGCTTAATTACCCAAATAAGCCTAATTAACCTTTCTAGTCAGGCCATATAAATAAATACAACAGAGTAGGAAATTGGCCGAGTTCGGAAATCGAACCGCGGTCTTCGGAGTGCGAGACAAGCATGCTAACCACTCCGCTATGCCACCTCGATGGTTTGGAATGAACAAAGGCGCGTCTAGTGAATGCGGTGTCTTAGTTCACTCCCATCTTCCTTTCCCGTTACGGCGAGGTTTAGGTGTCCACCCAGATATGCGAGACAGACACATTTCCTTTCCGCAAAAACCAATTTACCGACGAGCAAGGCGTACAACAGAACGGACGATGGCGTTCTATGAACTCCCTGGTAGCGTTGAAAGAGGCTGTCGCGTTTCACTCTTAGAGGCGAAGCCTAACATCTTAACAGCGCATCAGTGACACAAGCAGCAACACCGTGCTTAAGGCTTTCGCCTCACCGCACTTTAGGTCAACAAAGTGCCCCCTGAATTTTTGTGCAAAAGCAGATGTGCCCAAAGATCGCCTAGACCAATGCAAGTGTTTTGACACCTAGGGTGATGGTAAAAACATGTCTCCAAGACGTGTTACGTAGGTGAATTAGCGTTTTTATTGCGAAAGCAATACTGCTTGCACTTTTCTGCCATCGATGGAGGTTCATCCTTCGCTCCGGCGGGGCTGCGGCACGCTACCGCGTGACCGCGTGACGGCACAACAAGAGGAGAGCTGGGGGCCCAACTCGTCTCATCGATGGTGGTTCATCCTTCGCTCCGGCGCAGCTGCGGCGCGCTACCACGTGACCGCGTGACGTCACGACAAGAGGAGAGCTGGGGGCCCAACTCGTCTCATCGATGGAGGTTCATCCTTCGCTCCGGCGCGGCTGCCGAGTGAGGGCGCTCGCTAGACTGGGATTAAACGGTGCTGCGGCTGTGCCCCTCGCAGTGCTGTGCTATGTCGGAGGATGCATACAAGGCGAGGCTGGAACGGTGTGCTGCGGCCAAGCGACGGCGCCGTGCCGAAGAAACAGACGAAGAAAGGGAACAACGGTTGGCGAAGCAACGTGCGTATGCTGCAGAATGGCGAGCACGCCGATGTCATCACCGATGTACAGACCAAAAGCCATTTATCTACGGATCAACAAGGCGTGTTCATCGGAATAAATAAAGCACATTTACAGTAGACCCATGTTGTGTCCAGAGTGAATCCATACGGGAACCATATTAGCAGAACCAAGTCGAGACCAGAGTTGCACTATACGGGAAACCATGTCCAACTACCAGCAGAACCAAGCGCAGCCAGGTGTTATTGCTTTCGCAATCAGCCAGCCTGAACCAAGCTAAGCCTTCAGCCAATTTTTTTTTTGCTTCTCGCGCTGTTTCGTTCGTTACGCAGTACCAACTACCCCTGCACCTAGCTCTTGTGTAACACCTGCAAAGAAAGTGCATGACGTATGCAGGTCTTGTTAAACATGTTCAGTGAGACTTACGCAAAGCTGCAGAGCAGATAGTGCGATAAAAAAAAAGAAAACTTTGGTCGCATGGCTCAGCGATATGTTATCCTGCTCCGAGAGCGATGGCATGCGGCTGATTAGTGGGCGTGGCTATCTTATTTCAGGGGGCTACATAAGAATGCTGATGAGCTAACGCTTCTAGCGGAAACCAGAGAACAGTCTGCAGGCGGAACTACTACGAAACTTGCATTGCGCACTGTGTCTTCACACCTGGGGCCGCGTTCTGCCAATTGTCGGTTTTAAAATGTCCATTTCGCAGCCGTCTTGCCTTCTGTAATCGGTATCTCAAGTTATATCTGCGTCTTTCAAATCTCCTTCGAAAGCTACCCAGCTACTGGCTGGAAGGTGACGGGACTTCACCACTGGATTAAAATCGGAGCCAATGGCAGCCAATGGTTCGGTCCGAACATCTGCTCTTTACAGAGCGCTCTGCTGTAGCATACCAGTGGCTGCTGATCGCAGTCAATGCCAGCCAATGGTGACGCCCGGTCGCCAACCACCCAATGGCAGCGTTGGTGTCCGCAGACACTTGAAGGCCGCGGATATATCTAAGTGGCCAATGACGTTGGATCAGACGGACGCGAAATGGCCGTCTTACAACAGACAGCATCCGGAACTCGGCCCAAGATGTAGCTTTGGAGTTTATAGATGCATTCTAAGGCTTTATATTTAGCTACAAAGCACACAACTCCCATTCCTTCTCATTCATTCAATGCCCTGGCAACCAACATTTCATATCCCATATGTTAGCGGAACCTTTGCGGTGTCCTTGGTCATCACCACATAGCATTAAGGGTCACTCCCTTCAGCTGAAAAGCCGATAACGTGAAAAATAAATTCTAAAGAAAGTAATTGCGTTTAACGTGTGCATGCCTTTCGCCGCATAGTACCGGACGCCGACAGCTCGCCGTGAATGGTGGCACGTCCATGCTGAAGATGCATCGCTCTGTTCTGACTACTCTGGAAACGCTCCCACTGAGAGGTTGCGGCACTATCCCACCCTACGGAAATGGCGCAGATATGCTAAGCGTTGGCCCCGGAAGGGGCGAAAACGTTACCACAGCGATTACTTACACCGCAAAAGCAAAATTCAAATGAACATAAGCGATCGCCGCGCTTCTACTCTGTCATACGCCGCCTGCCAGCGCCCCTGGTTTTCCGGCATGGCCGTCGCCCCACTAGCACGGTTTCGCTCGATGCAGCGTGCTTCACAATTAATCCTCAGGAGGAGGCGTTTTCGAGCAAGCGGCGACTATTATCAAAGGATTTATCCTAATTTCGGTTTACAAAATCTGAATTCTCTTAGAATAAAATGATCTCCGCAAAGCCCTCGTCGGCAGCGAAGTTGCAGAGGATAAGACGGACAGACCAGAGCCGCCGAGCGCCGGCCACCACGGGTCGCAGGCGCAAAGCACTACCCGAAGAAAATATCGACGACGGGCTCTAGTTGAAACATCCTGTTAGCGCTGTCGATTTCAACAAAACCAACTACGCTTTAGTGCTGAATGGCATCGCTGTACACATATGTCTCCGCTTTGATCCTATAATCGGAATAGTATAGACGTGACCACCGCGCATGCAGGAGACTTCACTGGCAGCCTCTTTTTTTGCGGTCGAATCCACCCGGTCCCAATGTGTTAAAAATTTTCAGTTCGTTATATATACATAGGGTCCACCAGGCGCACATCAATTCGTCTTATAATACCAGTCAATTCACAATCGGGGTACGCAAATGTGCGTTTTAAGGCGGAAGCCTTTAATGCCACATTGTTGTAAGCAGGAGTTGTCGAAAGAAATGCCAGGCTTTTCAATTCATCGAAATGGTCGTGACGTCACAGTGCGGGAATTTCAAACGGGCCAATTGTACTTTGGCTAGTAACCATGCAACCAATTAAAAGGATGGTATAGTGATGCTCCAAGAGAGTGGGACTGAGGTTATATAGCTAATTGATTAAATTGATCAAGTCGCCTAGTTAACCTTTCTAGTCAGACCAGATAAATGAATAATACCGAGTAGGAAATTGGTCGATTTCGGGAATCGAACCACGGCCTCCGGAGTGCGAGACGAGCACGCTACCACTACGCCATGCCAGCTCGATGGTTTGAAGTGAACAAAGGCGCGTCTAGTAAATACGGTCTCTTCGTTCACTCCCATATTTCTACCTTCCCCTTACGGCGAGGTTCAGTGTCCACCGAGATATGCGAGACAGATACATTTCCTTTCTTCAAACACCAATTTTAAGGCGGAAGCCTTTAATGCCTCATTGTTGTAGGCATGAGTTGTCGATAAAAATGTCACGCTTTTAAATTCGACGAAATGGTCGTGACGTCACAGTGCGTGAATTTCAAACCGGGCCAATTGTTGTTTGGTTAGTAACCATGCAACCAAATAAAGGGATGGTATAGGAATGCTTCAAGTAAGTGGGACGGAGTTAATTAATTAACCAATCAGCCTAATTAACCTTTCTAGTCAGACCAGATCAATAAATAAAACCTGATAGAAAATTAGTGGAGTTGGGGAATCGCACCAGGGTCCCCAGAGTGCGAGACAAGCACAACTCCGCCATGCCACCTCGATGGTTTGGAATGAACACAGGCGCGTCTAATGAATACGGTGCCTTCGTTCTCTCCCATATTCCTCCCTTCCCTTACAGCGAGGTTCAGGTGTCTATTGAGATATGATAGAGAGAAAGATGCATTTCCTTTCCTCAAAAACGGATTTACCGAAGAGCAAAGCGTAGAGCCGAACGGGTGATGGCGTTCTCTCGACTCCCTGGCAGCGTTGCAAGACGCTAGCGCTCGTGTTGTTCGTGTCTTCTTGTGTCCTGTCGTACTCTGCGCTATATTATCTCGCTATAAACGCGCTAACAACTCCGCCATGCCACCTCGATGGTTTGGAAAGAACAAAGGCGCGTCAAAAGAATACGGTGCCTTTGTTCTCTCCCATATTCCTCCCTTCCCTTACGGCAAGGTTCAGGTGTCCACTGAGATATGCTAGAGAGAGAGATGCATTTCTTTTCCTCAAAAATGGATTTACCGAAGAGCAAGGCGTAGAGCCGAACGGGCGATGGCGTTCTCTGGACTCCCTGGCAGCGTTGCAAGATGCTCTCGCGTTCCACTCTTACAGGCGAAGCTTAACACATATGTGACACAAGCAGCCCCGCACTTAAGGCTTCCGACTCATCGCACTTTGGGTCACCCAAGCGGTACCTGAAATTTTTTGCTGTAGCCTAAATAACTGAGAAGACAAATGTCATATTCGTGTTAGGGCCGGCCCCAATAACTCGCATGCCGCTTCATCATGAAATTTCGTAGCGTAATATGTCGAACCTTTTCAATACAGTCAAGCCTGGATATATCTAATCCAGACATTTCAACTTATTCGCAGTATCGAACCACAAAACATAATTCCCTAGAAAATTTTCTGTAAATGCGTAGGAAAGTCGCGCAGTATATAGAATGCAACTTCAGGAAGCAAAGGTCGTTCATATACATGAAACGGCGCGCAGCATCCCTCCAAGGGCCACATCTCCTAAGGACGCTCTTCCATCACTTTATGAGCGCTTAACCGGGCTGGAGGCCCGGTCTTGGGCACGTTGTGCACCCATAGTACTGTGAAACTGCGTTAAGAGGTAACGTGCTGTGTGCTTAAGGGGTCTCTGGTGTGTGGTCTTAAAATGCGAAAATGAATGGCGATAAAGTCGGTTCTTGCAAAATCCCATTTTAGTAAGCTTAAACAATCAACCTCAAGCTGCTCAATAAACATCAGCTGATAATATCAATCTAGTGACACAAAAAAAACTGAGGCGCCCCCACGTCAAAAGAAAAAAAAAACGATCGAGGATAGCGAGACGAAGGCTACGTGCGCGCCCTGCTCGGTCAGCTCCTTCTCGTCCCATCGCGGCCATTTTCTAAAGTACGACAGCTCGTATATTCCACCACATTGTGACTGCTTGGGCACTTTGTGCGCCGCGAAACGCCGTGCAATGGTCAACTGGCTCGTCAGGCAGCCAATTTATTCGCCTCGGCTGCGCGCATATTCTTACACCGTGGATTAGGATAAACGCAGCGGTCTTGCTTCTCCGGGTTGCACTCTCACGCAAGTTGCGCTGGGTTTCCTGGTCGACCGCGTCGCCTGCTTCGTTCGCGTTTTTCCCTGCGTTATATCGCGGGCTTTTTCATCCCAGCGCTGGCTCAGCTCGGTTTATTTTTTTTGTTTTGTTTTTTACGGCTTCTTTGGTTTCCTACGTCGCGTACTTTTGTGAGTAGGAAGGTATTGATGCCGGGGCCTAGGAGACGCTCTACTGAAGACTTGCGGTGCGTCGAGGCTGGTTCACATGCAACAGCCTGAGCGATTGAGTGGCGTGTCGCAGCGACAGTTTCCAACATGTTCGTACTTCGCCGCTTGCCGCCAGGACGACTCAAAACAGGTTTTTGCGCCGGGACGGCACGACTCGCTAGCATTCTCGCTTGCACGTGTAACAGGTTTCATGCATAAGGGGAGGGAGAGCGCCGTAGTCAGCACCGAAAGAAGCATGGTACAAAGAAAGGATATTCGATACCTCTGCTAGTGCCGCCTGCCAAAACGGCTTATCAGCCCCATCTAATAATGGATTATATAATAAATTATTGCCATCGCCTTCATTAGATTTCAACGCGAAAATTTTGGGGGAATTCGTAATTGCGTACTATTTTAGACTCAGTCTCTAATATGTTCACTTTTAGTTGAGAGATTCAGAGTACAGTTTTGAAAATGAGAAGAGTAGGTCAATTACAATGGGAAATTTGTTTTGAATAGCCCGCATTTTTTGCCCCTTTGGTTCACGCGGTGACACTGTTCCGCAGGACGCCGCCACTGCGTTTGGAATTGAAGCCCTAGATAAATGGCTACTGGACACAGGATGCTCGGAATACGAGCGAGTCTTCGCGTCTGGTAGAAAATGAAGGTTTACTCTTTCCACTGCTTGGCTTGAAGAACGGTGTTCGTGCGTTGGCGGACCCGAGACGCCAAAGGCGTGTGGAAATATCTGTGTCTTTACTACGGTTCGTGAAAGTGGCGCTTCAGCAGTTCTGACATTGCCTTGTTTTTGTAATGTTTAATTTCTTCGGAGAGAGCAAGCAGAGCAGTGATTAGTTAAAAGCGAGAAATTGTAGCTAAATGAAGGGAATGCGCGCCGGAAAGAGAGCGAGGCCATTGCTTTGCGGTGACCCAAACAGACGTTCCGATCCGATCGTGACTCAGAGGCTGACGGTGACCCGGCTTGGTGCCGATTCCGGACTCAGAGTGGGAGGCAGAAACCTGGCTTAATAACGGGTTCCAGCCTTATTCTGGCCTGATTACAGAGTGTTAAACTTCTAGTTTGTATGTTAGACTCTTGAATAGTCGGAGGCTTCAGGGGATCCCGCTTGGTGCGCACTCCGGCCTGCTTGAGAGTTTATAGCTTTTCCTGGGCACAGCTGCTGACCGCTTGGTAACATAATGTAAATAAACCGGCACAGTTGAAGAAAGTGTTACCCTCTCTGCTCGTCACAACGAGGCGCTGGGTCAGCAGACAAGAGGGAACTCGTACCATCATTTAACCTCACTATTTGTTAGAAGTTAAGAAAGTATTGCCCCCTCTGCTCTGGCAACGAGTCGATGGGTCAGCAATGAACGGGAAAAACATCGTTGCATCATCTAACCTTTCTTCTTGTTAGGGCGAATTTATTCGAACAAGAGTCGCTTCCAATGACACTGATATGAGCTATGTTGTCGAGCCACACACAGCTCCCTTTTAAAAGACCGAATGGAGATAACTATTGCATAACCAGCGGCGTCGGTGAAGCGGCGCAAACATGATCACTAGGAGAGACGCTCCATCCGCGCCGCGATGGGTCCGAATAGACACCGCCATCCAATCATCAACAATCATCTTAAACGCGTTGGTTCAAGCAGACATGGCCAAACTTATATCAAGACGTTGCAATGATTGCCACGCGTCGCCACAGATTTTCTCATCAACGCGAACTTTTACACAAAACTTTTACGCCGGGTTGCTCCCGACGCAAGTTTTGGTTTCTCAAGTGTGTGGACGGTTTTAGGACTCTAGTTCCCTTTTGGCCGTTTCTTGTGTTTTTCTTTTCCCTTAAACTATAGCTATGGCTGTTTGTGCACGGTTCTTTTGTGTGTTTTATTTAGAACAAGGGCACGGCTAAGGAGAAGGCATGCGGCTCCCTGCCTTTAGTGTTCGCCCCCTGTACCCTCTGACTGCACACACTACCTCTTCCACGGGAACCTTCGCCCTAAGGAGTAGCGTTCTAAAACGGGAATCTTGAACGGGCTGCGCAGACAACAAACGTTAGCCCGGAGTACTGTTAGGGCCTCCACCCTCGCCCTTTCACAATGCATCTTGCCCTCGTCGCCCACACCTCATGATGTCTTCCGTCCCTCACCCTCGTCCTCACGAATTCTCACGCATCGTGGTTAGTACAAAAATGACTTGGGGCATATTTATGGTTGTATTAGCTCATATCGCACGTTCTGTCCGTTTAGCATTATCTTGTGTTAAGCTAATAAGCTGCCCTCGCGACATAGAGGAACGGGAAAAAATGCAAATGTTCCTCCCCGCTGCTTTACGGTAAGCAACACCAAAGTGTTCTTCTCCCCAGTGAATTCCTTCGTTACGAGGTACATGCGACCGGCAGTTAAAATTGGACGCAGAATGAAGGCACCTACTGAATGCTACTCACTTAAAGCGTCGCAGAGGATCGCCGCAGCTACACCGGAAATTCCTGTCCGGATAGCACTGCGGCGGGATGGGCCCTCGATACCTTTATGGGGGCCAGCATAGCGGTGGTGGCGTTCGGCACCGTCGACATCGTTACTGAAGCTGTCGCAGCCAACGTGGAGATGCGTGCA
Organism: Amblyomma mixtum; assembly: GCF_055824585.1. Classification (NCBI taxonomy): domain Eukaryota; kingdom Metazoa; phylum Arthropoda; class Arachnida; order Ixodida; family Ixodidae; genus Amblyomma; species Amblyomma mixtum. Next base: position 263,824,603 of record NC_143014.1, on the reverse strand, counting down.
GCGCAGAACTGGCGTTTCACCCCAGGCAAGACGGCGGGACAGGCATTGGTCGCTTTCTGCAGCAAAAAAAAATAGAAAATATAAGAGTGGCCCATATTGACCCTCTACCGCAAACAGACTAATGGAACGGCCCCATATGGCCGTTCGGGGGCAAGAGCGAGTGAAGCTCGCCCGTGCCGAAATTATGCGCCACTCACATTCGGCGAGCCATGTCGCCTGTGCGAATTCAAGGATTTGCGAGGTGGTAGCGGGAAAAAAATTGAGTGAAACCTTGTTCTCAGATTCCTATTTATTCGCGGCTCCGCGGCATGCAATCGGCTTTTTAGTCCACAGAAACGGTTCCGTACAAATCTACTTTTCAAGCAGGTTTTTTTACGTGCTCAAGTTCGCCGCGGAGATAGATTGCGCTCGCTCTTCTCCTCAAATACCGCCATGTGAATGAGGGATAACTTCGTGCTCTTCGTTACATAATGGTACCGGTCATTGAGTGGGATTGTTTCAGAATGCGCTCGCTCTTCTCCTCAAATACCGCCGTGTGAATGAGGGATAAGGTCGTGCTCTTAGTTACATGATGGTACCGGTCATTGAGTGGGATTGTTTCGGAATGAAAAGTCAAGTAATGGTGTTTCAGGTAATTCCCGTCGCTCCCTGCCGGCAAAAGGCTGTTGTTTCAAGGGCAAAAGCGCAATTGAACCCAAGAGGGCGTAAGGCAGCCAGCTTGCCGGTCACATTCATTAATCTGGTGTATTGGCAAGTGACCACCACGGTGATGGCATCTATTCCCCAAACTCAGCTAAGATGCTTTTGGAAAATACATCACCGTGACGGCAGTTGGGATGTCGGCTGACGCCTCTGCCGGGATGGGTGCACACCCGTGTTTCTGCTGCTTGCGACATCCGCGTTCCTTGTAGTGAAGCGGCGCGCTGCCTTCCGTCACCAGCGCCGAGTGCCCCGCGCTTGCGGCACCTGAACCATAGAGAAGAAGGGCGCTTGGCGAGCTCGGAGACCAGCGGCCGCAAAGATGAACCCGGCGCGCTAGTCGCGGTGTGACCGCCCCTGGCGTTGCAGCAGCCGGCTTGTGCAGCGACGGCCAGCCATCCACGTTGCACTCAGAAGCCTCTGCACCACCGCCACGTTTGCGAGACATGGGGTGAACGAACATTGGAAGGCCGTGGCGTACAACGTGGGCACGTCTCTTCGACAAAAGAGCCTTTGGCCTGAATCGAACTACCGGAATGGAACAGCGCATGCAACGAACAGCACGAGGGAATCCTCTTTGTCTTCTGCTTCGTGCTCTCTATGGCGCGTGTGCAAGAAACAATGCCGGCAATAGGTGGCACGTCTAGGAATATGCAACAAATTTTGTGCACGCCACACCTTGAGAAAAACTGACGGAAACGAAAAAATAAACAAAACAGAAAAGCGGTCATGTTGACGCAAGTGCCAAAGCCAAAACCCCTGTACCATCGCAATGAATCGGTAACTTCATTTAAGGACGGACGTTTGATGAGTGTCTTTTAGGTTCCGTTTGGTTTATGGAGTTTAACGTCCCAAAACGGCTAAGGCTATGAGAGACTCCGTAGTGGAGGGCTCCGAAAATTTCGACCACCTGGGGTTCTTTAACGTGCACTGACATCGCACAGTACATGGGCCTCTAGAATTTCTCCTCCAAAGAAATTCAACCACCGCGGCCGGGATCGAACCCGCGTTTTTCGGGACAGCAGCCGAGCACCATAACCACGTAGCCACCGTGGCAGCGTGAGTGCCTTTAACGGCTGCTTGATTTGTTGCATGAGGTTGCTATTGGGGGTCCTCAAGGCGTTAATAGCGCGCACACTGCGCTGGATTGGCTATGAGTCAGGCGGCCACTGACAGAAGCTCAAAAACGTTTTCGAACAAGGAAAAACATTACAAAATAAGTAATTGTAGGAATGTACATTCGGTGATTTAATTTAAGAACGAATCAGAAGCTGTTAGATTGGCGACTCAAATGGGAATCGGCTATACGCACTGTGTTCATGATTTTTGGATTAGAGTAACAAGTGAGACAAGATTAGCGGGTCATCTAGAATAACAAGTACGGCGTATTGCTTTCGGCGACGAGCTAACAGTATGCGCCTCTTGAGGTCGGTATTTGCCAACCATATAGATCACCTTAGCCTCAAATCTATTTGGCAAGCAGTCTACAACGAATTATCTGAAATGATTGACTAGATTAGGCCATGCAAACCCCTTTTAATTAACTTTACGAGATTCCAAGTGAAAGAAATCGGCCTTATATTGATGCGTGACGGCCAGAAGAGGAATGAGACGGGTCGACAGATGGTTATGAGATGATTTAATGCTGGCGGGCTTAGCGCGAGCGCTCCGTTCCGCGCCACTGCCAGTTTCGCCTTCTTCATCACGCTACCTGGGGCCACGGAGCAATCGGGACGATCGCTCATTGGCCCGAACAGAAGCGCGAAATCGTGATGGGCTTCAGAGGATGGTGGGACAGGAAGGAAAAAGTGGTGAGGTGCTGGCCGCCCCGATGAAGGAGAGGGCTGAGCGATTCCTAGTCCGCGAAGCTTCAGGGCCGTATGTCACCAGGAGCCGACGGCCGAAACCCAGGATGCGCCGAACGGCATGGGCAGGGGAACGGTCTCGTCACTTGCGGGCAGCGTCTTGTGTCGGTGGGGTCGGCGATTCGGGTCCGTGCATCAGGTTCTGTTCATCATGTAGAGTGGTCTGGGCGCTGGACGGGGTGCGGGAACAACGGCGAGATTCGTTCGGGTCTGGAAGGCTGGTGAAGAGCCGGGCGAGGCGGGCTGTGTTGACTCCACCCCCCCCCCCCCCCCCCTTTGTGTGTTCCCGCCACAGCCGTCTTCACTTAAGCCTCCTTTCACAGAACAGAAGCAGTGCGGGTTTCTTCTACAATGGTGTTTCTCCGAGTACGCGCCCCTCTGCCACCACCTGGAAAGAAAGCCGGCACCAGGCACAACGGACGGGGCCACCGTCTAGATGATTCCTTCCTTCTATGTGCCTCCCCTGCGGCGTCACTGCCACCCCCTATTTCCCCGACTTAAAGGCCTACTTGACCGAAATTTTGAAAACCGTGAAAAGGTTGTTTTTTCATAGTATACCCCCGTCTTATGCTACCCACAATACATTACATTACGGCACGCAAAAATCAGAGCTTTCAATACCGAAACTGGAAAAACGGGCGCCATTTCCACCCGCCGGAAGTGACGCATATTTGAGACTAGAGTTGGGAAAGGTTCGGAGCGTCTGCTCGTTGAGGCTCGTGCAAAGCGCTGGTACCGGTAGCGCGTGCAGCACTTTTTGCAATAAATACTGGTTTTATATGAAAACACACATCTTATATCAGATGAACCCTCCCAGAAAAAGTTTTAAATATGTTTTATTTGCTGTAGTAGACTAGAAAACTCCTCGCTCAACCTCAGCGAAGATGATCGCGCCGTAATGACAGTGAGCGTTGTTTGCCTGGCATTATTGGATTACAGCTTGTGCAAAGTTCGGACACCTCGAAAGAAGGAGGCATATTGAAATGGAGGCCAAGTAGGAAAAAATTCAGGTATAGCAATCAGCCTTTTTGAGCGGGCACGCGCGTGCTAAGAGAAGATGTGCGCTGTGATTAAAAAAAATGATAAAATAATGACCTCCCGTCTCCTTTTCCTTCTCATTTTTCTCCCCCGTCGCTAGGTATTCCGGCCTGCGCATAGGAATTTGGAACAGGTGCCGTGAACTCGAAGTAAATCAATAAAAACAGCTGGATGTCTAAAAATGGAGCTCCAGAGAATTAAGCGCTGTGTGAAGCGAAAGAATATGCCAAAAGCATAATTTATGTTCCAAAATAAATGTATATTTTTCTCTTCGAGGACAGTAGCATCAGTGCGTGCCGATGGTGGTCTGCATATTTGCGTGCCTCGGTCGGGCAAACCACTGCGCTTTGCAAAATCCATGCCGGTTCAAATGAACAAAGGCCTATGCGCTGCGTTCATTACTGTATTTACCTAGAATCACTTAAAGCCCGTGTACTGCAGTGACGGAAAAGTTTTTCTAATCTTTTCAAACCACACAGCTGGACAGAACGACGTGGTTGTCGGACCCCAGTTCACCGTGTACGCCTACAACGCAGATTGTCGGTAGGCTGTGTATCTGTATCGACTGAGTAATAATGCAGAACTTATAATCGAAATGACGTGTTATCTTCCTTTGAAAGTATTATCATTCAAATAACATGCGTTCAGGTCTCTGAGGTCTTGGAGACGGGCCTCGGATGGTAATGCTGAAGCTTCCTGTAATCGACCTCAAGTATGAACGGCGTGAGGCAGCAAGAAAATCGACGTTTTCAGTAATGCTCGTGTGGCCTTCCAGGATTCTCAGCCCGGCCTGCGAATCTTCGAGGAAGCAGATACACTCGGTGCACGACGCATTATTGCGCACTGGGCAGAGCTGCACCTGCAATAAACGCGTGCATGTTGATTCCTTTTCAGACGAAGCAGACCTCTCTCTAGACTTGTGGCCGGTGTAAACAACGTGACTTCAAAAGGGCGTTGCTCGATGAGGAAGGCTGTACAATTTAGCTTCTGAACTTTCCAAGGTAGCTTTTGACAAGCGGTCCCCTGTCCTCTTTATTCTACCGTTTTGAGACGCCTCGAAGCCTTTCTTCTCCAAATTATAACCTTCTCGGTTCGTTGCATGCTTTGCCGATCGGGTAGAAACACGTACGTACTTTATGCATGACGTAGAGCCGGAGAGGTCTATTGACAAAGCCCTATCCACAAAAGGGGTTAGCGCGAGGCAGAAGCGTCAAGCGCCCACCATTATATTTTTTGAAGAAGATACGGGAATACACGTTAATACCTGAGCTCCAAGAAGTTGACATCAGCTTTTGAGATCAGGTGTGAAGGGCAGTGGACAAGTGATATACAGTGTGCTTTCAGCATTCCTCGTATTCCTTTCCGCGGCCATGCACTTCGTCGACGTGATGCCAGCAGTTCATTTTTCTCCAAGTCCATCGAGATTTGCGGTAAAAACAACCAGAAACGCGCCAGAAGGAGGGTTTACAAGGGGCGCTCACCCACTTTAGAACGCCTGAAACTGGCGAGCCGCACTGCCGGTGTATCAATGGTGCGTCATTTCCGGTCAGGTTTGTTAGTGGTCCAGCACACCGCTGGGGGATGTGTCATCTGCTACGTTGTTTTTTGAACGCTTCTATCTAAAATACTAGACGCTTCACAGCCCTAATATTAAAAATAAAATATTGTTCATAACATGCACACTACGAGGGGGGACCCAAAAGAAACCTGATTTTTTGCATAAAAACTTTATTTATTAACTCTTGCAGAAAATTCCTTCTGTCACCTTCAAAGTACTATCCATGAAATGCGATGCACTTGTCAAGGCTTTTTTCCCACTGTTTGAAGCATCTCTAGAACTCTTCAACTTTGATATCGTCCAGTGCCCTTTGCGAAGCTGTTTGTACGGCCTCCACATAACCAAAACGCTTCCCTTTTAGACTTTTCTTCATTCTCGGAAAGAGCAAAAAGTCGCACGGGGCTAGGTCTGGTGAATATGGAGGGTGGGGAACGACAGTCCATCCCCGAGATGCCAAATAGTGGGTCACTCGTAGGGCCGTGTGTGCGGGGGCGTTCTCGTGATGAAGGAACCAGTCACCTGATCGCCAAAGTTCCGGGCGTTTCCTCCGCACATCCTCTCGCAGACGTCTTAAAACTTCCAAATAAAAGTGTTGGTTAACAGTCTGGCCAGGGAAAACAAATTCTTGGTGCACAATTCCGCGAACATCAAAAAAGACAATGATCATTGTCTTCACATTCGACTTCAACTGTTTTGCTTTTTTTGGTCTCGGAGAGTTGGGAGACTTCCACTGGCTTGACGCTTGCTTAGTTTCTGGGTCATACCCGTAACACCAACTCTCATCACCTGTGATGACTTTGCTAAAGAAGTCTGGATCACTTTCAGTCTCTTTTTTTAAATCCCGGCTCAAGTTCAATCGAATGTTCTTTTGATCCTGTGTGAGAATGCCTGATACAAATTTAGCGGAAACACGTCCCATTTGCAACTGCTCAGTCAAAATTCGCTGACACGAGCTCCAACTCACACCTGTCTCTTCTGAAATTTGGTCGATCGTGAAACGACGATCTTCGTTGATTTTATGACGGATTTTTTCAACGTTTTCATTGTTTCGAGACGTTGAAGGGCACCCAGAACAAGCATGGTCTTCGACTCTCATCTCACCACGTTGGAAGCGCCCAAACCACTGGAAAACTTGAGTGCGGCTCATAGCATCTTCCTTAAAAGCCGGTTGCAACATTTGGTAAGCTTCAGTCGCCGATTTTTCAAGCAGGCCATAAAATTTCAAACACACACTTTGTTCTTTTAAATTTGCCATAAAGATTTCGCAGGCGGAACAAAATGACTGCAAGCGAAACACAACACTACGCTCAAATGTTTACCTACAAACTTTTGTCGTCTGCACAGCTGTTTCGTGAAGGTCTCTACTAACCCCATCTAGCGGTAGAACTCTCTACTACGTTTACGAATGGCAGCGCGCTCTCAGTTCGGTATCTTTTGGGTCCCCCCTCGTATATCGAGCGCAAAATTATCCGCAGTAAACTTAGGGTCAAGTACGCCTTTAAGAGGTTTTCCCTAGGCAGCATCCAACTCAGCAGTAAGGACCCTGCGACCATGTATGTACCACCGCCAAGGAGACATCACCCAACGCCTGGCGCCACGCACAGAGACAAGCGGCTGTCAATCATCCGCGTTTCGCTCTTTTGACGACGGCACAGGTGGCGCCGGTACCGATGGTGGCGGGGACCCGTAGTAAAAGCTGCCGTTTGACAGCTTGACAAGGCCACGGGCCCCCATTTTGACAGTAATGCTGTGGTTCGGCTTTTCACACACAAAAAAAATAATATACAGAAAATACAGATAACGAAGGGAAAAAAATACATATAGCAAAGCTCTTATCAGGTTACAGTAGTGAGCATAAAATCAACAGCATTGTCCTCGCTGGAAAGAAAACTTACAGTGATGGTGAAAGAAAGAAGAATTGGGATAAACAAATCACAGAAAAAAAGGTTAGGTGTAGTGTAAAAAATACTCGACCAGTTTGTGGCGTGTTGTATTTTGGAGATAAATATCGTTTTGTGCGAGTTTGTTAAGAAGTCACGGTAGTTTATTTTCTAATGTTTGATTACCATAGAAAGTTCTGTATGTTTTTACGTTCCATTGCGCTATATTTCTTGTGCTGTACATTGCATCTCGTTCTTCTAGACCAGCTAATTGGAATAGCAAAGATATATTGTTCAACACCTCGTTTTTCATATACTTGTTCAGAGGATAGTCATAAAGCTTAGTAAATGGAAGTAAGTTATACCTTAAGAAAAGTGCCGCCGTATGGTAGGTATGCGAAATGTTTTCAACAATTCTTAAAAATTTTTTCTGTACCAAGTGTAGTTTCTGAAGATTGCCTGCTGTTGTTGCACCCCAGGTTAAATGGCAATAGCTGAAATGATATTGTATCAATAAATTATATAGCATTAGCATTACATTTCGCGGCAGTATCTCACGGTTCTTGTAAAGAAGACGAATAATACGTGAACATTTATTTACAACGAAGCTAACGTGACATGGGACCCCCTGGCCGGCTTCCTGAAGGGTCATCAGCTGAGAACAGCGTTTGATTAAATGCGCGTCTAGTTGTGGGTGAGGAGGTGACCTGAGGAAAGGACACGTTCGGGAGATTTATCTCACTGACCCAGCAGAGGAAGACGATGGAGACGAGAGCGCGGTTAATGATTACCCGACTTCAGGAGGCTGGTAAAGCCAGCCAGCGAGCGTCGCTGGCTTCATCCAAAGGCAGTGCTAAAGACCGAGTCCCTGTGATTGTACGAAAAAGGCGAGAATACAACGGAAGGGGCTATTTAAAGCGCCGCAGAAAGCACACACAGTTGGCCCAATACTGGGAAAGAGTTAGCTATGTCTGGCCCTATGTAGGACCAGCGCTGACTTCATTTCCCCCATATTGGCATTGCCACTCAGTATCCTATCCAACAATAGCCCTACGTACCCGCTGTTCTCCTCATATTGGCTATGCCCTATATATCATCTCCAACGATGGCCCTACTTGTGCGCTGTAGCCCCCATATTGGCAATGCCGATTCATTACACCTGCAATGATGGCCCTACTTGTCCACTGTAGCCCCCATAATGGCAATGCCACATCACTACACCTCCAACGATGGCCCCTACTTCTCTGCTCTTATCCCCATATGGGCAGTGCCACCTCTTTACACCTACAATGATAGCCCTACTTGCATACTATTTTCCTTGCATTGGCAATGCCACTCCGCCATGTCACATCCCATGATCTCCCTGTTTTTTTTACAATCAGAATTTTCATCAAACATTCGCTTTGTTTATATTCGCGCATGATTGGTTATTTGCAATAGTTGCCTTGTTTCATGAACAACAACAGCGTCAAACATTGACGTGAACTGACTCAAAACAGTGGTGTAAACAAGGCAAGCGATCAAAAAATGAGGAATGGTAAGATTCTTTCCCCAACGCAACAATTTTGAAAAACGGAGTCTTTTGTCATTGTGGTATGTGGTGTAGGGGTAAAGAAATTTGTTGCTTTGAATCTTCATCCGACAGGGCTCAGGAAAAAACAGAAATGTTTTTTTTGCGTGTGCCTGGAAGCTGCGCCTCACTGTTTCGTTCTTTGTTCTCCATGCAAGCTCGGCGCTTTGCTATTACTATAAATGATACGGTGTCATCGAAGAGGGTATATAGTTTTACCACAAACAAGCGGAGACAGCCAAATTCGTTACTTGATGCGCATTTGATACCTGCAAGGGCGAGTGACGCTGCCTACGGATGTGTTAAATAAGAAGGATGTGCTAAATAAACAAAAAATAAAAATTTCTCTGTGGTTAGCTAAGGTTAAGCCTGGATATCTCGAAGCGAAAAGCTCTCGCTGCTTTTCAGCCAACTCCCAAGCTACCACTTCTCGATCGGTGTTTATGCGCCTTCCGATTGTTGCTTCTTCTTCTCCTTCCATGGCGAGTGTCTGCGCCTGTTCTATGGGCAAGCGCGGCTTATATACCCCTTTCTTGAAAATGTGCACTGCGCACGGCTGCAGCGAAAGGTCAAAACGGTGGCGGGGATGGCCGCCTCTTGTATGGCCGCCGCCGCCGCTGACGCGTTCTCGCAACGCGTTGCGAAAGAACCTTCTCCTCTTGGGACAGCGGCGGCGACCGCGCGGCAGCAGCGAAGGGTAAAACGGCGGCGCGGAGGAGAAGTGGCGCCGCACATGCGCAGTAGCGCGCGGAGGCGGCGAAAGGTCAGACGACGCACTCAGAGCGCGGCGGCGACGACGGCTGCGGCAGCAGCGGCCACCTGCGCTCCGCGTGACGTCTCTCGTTTTCGCGCATGCGCAGCTGTGGCAAATCTGTAGTGTGGCTCACGCGAAGCGCGGTGTTGACGAGCCTAGTGAAGTTTTTGGCTTCAAAATTTTGATCCCCGTTCTCAAGTCGCGCAGCTAAGTTGGCAAGCTTTTCCCACAATAAGGAGAATAGAGGTACATTGAGGACCGCTCTATTAATATTTTTTAAAGCAAAATCCGATAATTCGCCATTTCATGGCTTTGTTGCCACTTGGCCGGCAGCGAAAGCAGCATTCATTTCTAAGAAATTTCGATTCGAAGTTGAAAAAGTTTTTCCCGCTGCTCTGATTCAAACTTGGGATTCTCTTATGACGACACAGGACTAAGTGACGTGAAACATCACGTGCACATGACGTAACGCAGTCTCCGTGATTTCTGGCGGCCAGCAGTGCGGCCTAGGAGCAGCCGAGAAATCTACCGCCGGCCGCACGTTGAAGGCATCTATCGGCTATTGCGGCCGCCGCTACCGTCGCTTCGTTTACGTTTGCACCGGCGTTTTGCCAGCGTTGCGATGGATCCTGTCTCGAAGTCGTCAACGAAGATCTCGCAAATAGACACCTTTAGCATACCGTGTACCTCGCTACCGTTAGCGGAATACCGGGAGCCCGCCTACCGCTGGTGAGCAGGCGCTGATTGGTCGCGATGCTGCAGGCGCGTGCTAGCTGCCGGGTACGTGGCGCCATGTGGCGACGTCAAAGAGATTTGCGCATGCATTGGCTACGCGTCAGTGATTCGTGGCTTCTCGTGTCCTAGTGTTGCCAGAACCAAAATGTCCTATGACGTCATCACGCTTGTACTTCCGAGTTTGGCCTGTGGCGGCGATACCTGTATTGTGCTTCTTGCTCTTTTCTAATTTACAAGAACTTTGTTGTCAGTATGAGTGGCGTTTTTGTAATCAGGAGCTGGTATTCTGCCGATACAAGCCAACTTCACTTTCTTCTCAGTGTGCCTTTAAGGGGCGTTAGCTCTGCTGTAGCTGTAAGAGAATTGGGTGGACGACAACGAAGGCACGCTAACAAGGGCGCCTAGTTTACATGAATACCACAGTACCACATCGTATTTCCTAGTGTATCACGCGCAGGAGACACGCCATGCTTGCATGTACCACATCAAGTCAAGCGAGAACAGTGGCCTCTTGACCAGAGCAAGCGGCGGGAGAGGGCAGCCGCTCACATCTTGAGCGTGGTCTGCTTTGTTATCTGTCTGAGGGGGCATTGTGTAGGCGCCCAGGGAGGAGGAGGGAAGCCGGGAAAGCCAGAGTGCCTCGATGCACACAAAAACGGCGAGAGGGGGCCGCACACACCTAGGCGCCCTACCAAACCTGTTTATACTCACCCCAGCAGCCACTTGCATTAGACTTGCACTTGTCGATCTGCCCCCTGCCTGAGGGATTAGTGAATTTTCCTGGCGCATTTTCCTGTTTTCATCAGTGCGGTGCACTAAAAAGTTGATATGATGCGCTGCTCTAGAATTCATGTAAACGCGGCGCTCTAGTGCTATGCTCTTTTCTTTCAGTTTCTCCAATGCTTCTACCCCCTAATTTTGACAATTAGATAAATACTACTTCTAATTTTTTTAACGTGCAAGTACTTTCGCGTAACTGAAAATGGGGTCAGCTTGAGGAAATTTTTCAACTCCATCGTCTGGGATAGCAAGCTTCAGAAAAAAAGGTTCTCAAAACAAAGAGCGGTCACTACACTGTGTCGTCCGCAGCTTAAACCTGTACTCATAAAATATGATACGATGTTACTACCTGGAGCCAGCCGCAGTTCACTGCAAAATTTCTAGATGCCGTCGGCAGCCCGTACCACTGTTTAAGCGTTCATAGCCTTTATAAGATATCTGCGTAGAGTGTTGAGAACGCTTACTTATTCACAGCTTGAGAAGATATGAAATGCTCTTTCAGCTCCCGCTCTCGTCATACACAAAGACGAACATCGTCGCGATAAAATGCCTCACCTACAGGATGCTCAACCTAAAAAAAACAAATAAATCACTTTTTCCGCTCTTACAATTTAACTAGGTGACAATTATATGAATGGCGCATTTGGAGAGAAGAAACGATCTGATTAAATCGGGATTTCGGTTTTATCGCAAATAAACAGTAGACGTGAACAACTTGCTGCCCATTTGCAGCGTGAAGAAGCAGGAGACAAGAAATAAAATGCAGAAGTAGGTTAGATTTAAAAAATTAAAAGAAAACGGCTCTGCTTCCTGAAGCCCCGAAGCTATGGTGGCTAGCTTTTTTAATGTCGCAAATTATTTTGTTATTCTGCTGTGCTTTTGGGTATTTTATATCGATGGCTCTTGCATAAGTTTTTAGTTACAAATATCACGTTTCTCAAATTGAAGACCGGAACTTTTTACAGATCGCAATCCTACTCGTTTTCTTTTGCTGTTTCTTTGAGCGAATCTTTAATACCAATGAGCCGGAACTGGTGCAGTGCTGAGTAGCGCGTCGCGTCATTTCGAGCTAGCGCGGACGCGCACGGGTAGGCCGCATGACTATGGCTCAGACCGACAAGCCTACATTGGTGCGTATAAAATGTAGTGTATTCTTCGCTCTACAAGCAAATCTTTGGATAGTATTGATGAATGGTGTTGCTTGGACCTACTTTGTTCGCCAAACGTATCATATATGAAACACTCAAAGAACGCGAAGTGTGCATGCTAATTTTAGTTATTGTTTTATATTTTCAGTATTTTCATAGTAACACATTTGTTTCAGCTTGAACCAAAGAGGCACACCACCGCAGACATTAGGCTAATGTTTGGAGCCGTTTTCACGAAATCCGTGCCCAAGCTCCACAATTCCACTTGGCGTTGGCATCTCCGCACTGGCGTTTCCTTGCCGCTTTTCGCGTTCCCAACTACCCATTACGCATCCTCCAAACACTCCGGAATCCTTTCACTCGTTTGACCCTCCCCCACCCCCGCCCCGCCCCCCCCCTCCACCGCCCCCCCCCAAGTCCCATACAGGCGCCTTTGGCCCTTTTTCCGAGCCGAGCCTCTTTCTTGGAAGAGGGCTAGACCCCATCATGCTAGGAGTTAATTTTTCTTTGTGATTTTAGGTATACTGACCTTCTATAACCTGTTTTCCCCTCGCACCCAAGTACGCGCAACGCCGCTCATCCACCTTCCCTAGATTTCCATCTACCCCTTTTCAGCTGCCGTTTCTTTTGCTGAAACAAATTCTCCGAAAAATACAAGGAACCTGTCCCATCGTCGTCTCCTCCTCCCCCAGCACTCGCCCAACAAGTATCGCCTGCAGCTAGCAAGGGCGCAAAAAGCCACACAACCAGCGCGCCGACGCAGCATGCGCGCTCAAGATGACGCCGTTCGTTAGTCAAAAATCCACATCTGACACGTTTTGACAACTATGACGTAATTCAGTAGCCCGGCCTAAGCAAGAGAATTCCATTGAAAAATATTTCTCACCCGGACGCAAAATCTCTGCTTAGGTATAACCTGCATGTTTACAAGAGCTCATTCATAGGGCTGGAAGGATTAAAATCAGTTATAACAGTTCGTGTCGAGCATTTCAGTAGGCTCCGTGACGACGATTAATCTCCCAAGTTCTAATAACTCAGACGGTTGATTCCAGCCCATATTTGAAGGCGAAATTGGCCAATATGCAGCGGTAGGGATAAAGACAAAAAACTCGCCGAAGATCCCAACGCCTGTATAACGCGACATCTTCAGGTCGGCTTGCGGTCGGAGGCATTTATATATTTATTTATCCTCTTTTTTATTAAGGGTGGTATTTTTGTTACCGCTGTTTATTGCCTCAGAGCATTGAAAGCAAAATGCTTGTATGAATGAAACGAGCGGAATAAGTATGTGAATGAAAAAAAGGTTTTTAGATCGAATGAACCCTATATGAGAGGCCGATGCTGCTGTCCAGAGCAGCGTAGGATTAAAAACTGTACGGCTAAAGACCTGCTGCGGACAGGTTCCGTGATGCTGCCGGCTTCGACTTCCTGGGCTCGACCTACTGAACTCTGTGGACGGGAGGCAAGCCTCGGAAGTGAAGCCAGTTCCAAGTCTCTGCGGGAGTGAGGGCAACCCGACCGACATGCTCCAAAGCGAACTTTTTCTGTCCGGGTGATACCTCGAGGGAGTGTTAGCGCAGACGGAGAGACTAGATCAAGCTTTCAGCATCATGGATGTTCTTTCCTCGTTTTTTAAAAGGAAACTGGCGGCATCCAGACTCAAGAGTTCAGGTGGTGACGAGAGCAGTTTGACCAGGTGGTTCGCAGAACCATTGCGGCTTTGCGAATTGCACAGTTCAAGTGGAATCCATTCAATACGTATGGCTGAAGGATGTCAGCTGCGAGAAAGCCAATAGTTTTGGCAGATATTGGGCTGCTACTAAAGCGCCGTAGTTGATATACTGCATCGGTGCTGCCCTTAGGAGACAAGGTAAGGAGAGCCACAGAAGAAAGCGCCTCGTGGACAGCGACCAGCTCTGACCACAAGGCGGGAGGAGATTCGTTCATTCTAAACCTAGACAGCTTAAAAGAGCCAGGCTGGCAAGGATAGTAAATTTTTGTTGTTCCGCAGCCCTATATATTTAAATCAAAAGATAACGTTGGAGCCATGCTTTATTTTGGTTTGGTTTGGTTTATGGGGTTTAACGTCCCAAAGCGACTAAGGCTATGAGAGACGCCGTAGTGGAGGTCTCCGGAAATTTTGGTAACCACCTGGGGTTCTTTAACGTGCACTGATATCGCACAGTACTTGGGCCTCTAGAATTTCTCCTCCAGAGAAATCCAACCGCCGCGGCCGGAATCGAACCCGCGTCTTTCGGGTCAGCAGCCGAGCACCATAACCACTGAGTCACCGCGGCGCGCGTTGGAGCCATAGGTCAGGTAGGAGTCTTGCTCTATAATGCGGGCGCCAAGGAACGGCGCTGCGTGACGACTTTATGCGACGAATATCTCTTGGTTTGTTGCCGCTTACTTGTTTCAAATGGTAAATCCCTATAGGAAACCTGCGCTGCGATTTCCCTGCCTACGGCTAGCGCCACCTACCAGACATCAAGGCACTCTTATCTAGGACGACGACAGCGACCGCGACTAGACGTACGGAAGAGCGACCGAAAAAACGCCAAAATCATCGGCATACCGCGTTGTTTGCATGTGCCGCGTTGAAAGTGGCTACGATAAGACTGTTTTCAAGTTGCTTTCGCCGCGGTCCCGCGTATAAGAGCGCATAGAGATAGATTCAGCCTGCTGGAAGAGAACGAAAAATCCTCATGCGGCTCATTAGTTCGTTGCTGTATCATGCAAACATTAATTTTCTTATTGCAAGGCGACTTAGCTAGTTCATGGCGCATGTAATGTAGCATATACGTTTACTCACTGTGCAAGAGGGCGTCGCCGTGCAAGCCAGCGGCCGACACCCAGATTATCCCGTATTAAGGCGGAAGCCTTTAATGCCTCATCGTTGCGAGCAGGAGTTGTCGACGGAAATGTCACGCTTTCGAATTGGTGGAAACGGTCGTGACGTCACAGTGCGCGTATTTCAAACGGGGCCAGCCAGTTGTACTTTGGATAGTAACCATGCAACCAATTAAAAGAATCGTATAGTGATTCTCCAAATAAGTGGGAATGATTTTAGTTAATTGCTTAATTACTTAATTAGAATAATTACCGTTTCTAGTCAGGCCAGATAAATAAATAAAGCCGATTAGGAAATTCGTCGCGTTCGGGAATCGAACCCCCGTCTCCGTAGTGCGAGACGAGCATGCTAGCCACTCCGCCATGCCTTATCGATGTTTTGGAATGAACAAAGGCGCGTCTAGTGAATGCGGTGTCTTCGTTCACTTCCATCTTCCTCCCTTCCCGTTACGGCGAGGTTCGGGCGTCCACCGAGGTATGCGAGAGAGGTACATTTCCTTTCCTCAAAAAACAATTTACTGACGAGCAACGAGTAGAACCAAACGGGCGATGGCGTTCTATGGACTCCCTGGCAGCGCTGCAAGATGCTGTCGCGTTTCACTCATAGAGGCCAAGCTTAACGTCTTAACCAAACATCAGTACACAAGCAGCAACACCACGCTTAAGGCTTTCGCCTCACCGCACTTTAGGTCAACAAAGCGCCCCTCTGAATTTTTGTGTCGGGAATATCGGAAAGCGACGTAATACAACCCCCCCTATCCACGCAAATCTTGTCATTTTTCCCCGTATTACGCCAACACGGGGCTCCTTCAGTGGCTCCTTAAAGCTGGCTGAGAGGCATAATGAAGTAGAGTGTTCCCTATCTACCGAGTAGGCGCCGCGCGCTGTATGCAGCAACAAAATCTAAATTGCTTCAATAGCACACAGAGCAATGTAGAAGAACTTCTTGCTGGGCGAGTTGGTGCATAGCTTTCTTGGGATGGCGTTGCGCACACGAACAAACGTACACAGGAAGAGGCAGAAGACAGAAAGAGCGCAAACTATCAACTAGATTTATTGCTTTCGCAACAGAATATATATGCAGCATACACACGTGCAAAACAGAATAGGGAGAGGGAAAGAAAGGACAGGGGGGGAGGGGATATCAAGTCAGGCCTGCATAGGTCAGCGAAAGCTACGGATAAAATTCCTTTCCCTATCATATAAGGTGACCGAGGTATCGCTAATACAATCTCCGCCTTTTTCCCTGATGTGGAAAGCTTCTAAAAGTTTGCGCTCTTTCTGTCTTCTGCCTCTTCCTGTGTACGTTTGTTCGTGTGCGCAACGCCATCCCAAGAAAGCACACAGAGCGCTTTTGTTTTTCAGTTCGTCGAGGTCTAGTACTTGCGTCTGTACGCACCACAATAACTTTCACGCAGTATTTTGCCATGATAGATGCTATAGTCTCCAGTGATTACATAGGTATACTCGTTTTTCGCTACGCACCCCAATAGACAGTTTTAGCTGAGCGTTTTTAAGGCGGAAGCCTTTAATGCCTCATCGTTGTAAGCAGGAGTTGTCGACAGAAAATGTCACGCTTTTCAATTGGTCGAAATGCTCGTGACGTCACAGTGCGCGAATTTCAAATGGGGCCAATTGTACTTTGGCTAGTAACCATGCAACCAATCAAAGGGATCGTATAGTGATGCTCTAACTAAGTGGGACTGTGTTTAGTTAATTGATTAATTAATCAATTATCCTAATTAAGATAGAGGAGAATGAAGAGGTCAGAAGAAAGAGGAAAAGAGAAGAAAGACGAGCGTCGCAGCGACAACAGCGTCCGCTGAAGGAGACGCTGCTGAAAAAACAGATAAGTACGAAGCCGCGTTCGCTCCACCACTACGCACTTCCCCACTCAGTTCGACGTTTCTCCTTTCATATACGTTGTGTCGAACATCCTAGACAGTTCCAACATTTCACAGGTGAATGACAGAACACGATGGATAGAAATGCAATAATATAAATATGGAATAGCCTAATTAACCTTTCTAGTTAGACCGCATAAATCAATAAAACCGAGAACGAAATTGGTCGAGTTGGGGAATCGAACCAGGGTCTCCGGAGTGCAATACGAGCACGCTAGCCACTCCGTAATGCCAGCTGAATGGTTTGGAATGAACAAAGGCGCGTCTAGCTAATACGGCGTCTTCGTTCACTACCATCTTCCCCCTTTCCCGTACGGCGAGGTGGAGGTGTCCACCCAGATATGCGAGATAGATACATTTCCTTTCCTCAAAAAATAAATTTACCGTCCAGCAAGGCGTACAGCCGAATTGGCGATGGCGTTCTGTGGACTCCCTGGCAGCGTTGCAAGACGCTGTCGCGTTCCACTCTTACAGGCAAAGCTTAACATGTTAACCACACATCAGTAACACACGCAGACAGCCAATGGACGCGTCATTCGCTGGCAGCACTTGAATCATCATTCACAACCACATTCGTGGCAGAATGCTGTACTCAGGCTTTCGCCTTGCACCCACTTTAGTCGCCAAAGTGACTCCTAATTTTTTACGCACAGCGGGGCGGAGAGGCGCGCGAGGAAAGAGTTTTAGCCGGGTGGATCGCCCGTCCTCTCGAGCGGAGTAGAATCGCTTGCTAGGCTGCTCCACCTATCAGTCGCAGTTCCAGTTAAAGTGAAAAGAATATCAATTACGCCTGCAAATAATGCGCTGAAACTGTTTAGTAAAGGTAGATTCTGTGTTTTGGTTAATTATTTGGTAAGTGTCAAGTTTTATATGTACAAAAGAGGCTGCCATCTTGAATACCCATACACGCCCGCGCGCTCTAACTAACACTCGTGCGCTGCCTAACGCTCCGCTGGAGAGGGCCTCCCAGTGGGCGTAAGCTACGCTCAGCAAAAACGCCAGCCGGCCCAGCCACGAGCGCATGCGCAGTGGCGTCTGTGCTCGTCCGCTCCTCTCCACTGGCCGTAAAAACACTCAACTAAAACTCTAATAACTTTCACGCAGGATTTTCCCATGACAGACACTATCGTCTCTAGTGATTACATAGCTGTATTCGCTTAATATATAACCGAAATAAATTTTCTGTGTTTAAATGTGATGCTGCATAGAGTGTGCTTCACGATGCCGCTTCGCTTTACTGAGATAGGTCGTTCGTTAACGGCTGCACTGTTCGACGCATATTCCAGATTACACATTCAATTCATCTGCTCTGCGCAAAGCATCCATGCCCTGCGCGCAAAAAGTGGATTCGCGTGCATCATCACGATCCACATAGCATTCAAGCGAATGCTATGACACACCTTGACTCCTCAGAGGACCCACCTCCTTCCCTTCTTTCCCCAGATCCGTTCCTGTCCTATGTTTCCGATTCACAAGTTCTGCTCTAGCGAACACGCGCTCTAATCCCCAGTGTTCGCACCCTCTACATCGTAGTCTTATTCGGCAGAAGGAGGTATCCGTGCGTCGAATTCCTGCAAGGCCGGCTCTGACCCGAAATGTGCGCTATCGGCAGCGTGAAAAAGATCTGCCAGCAACTGACAGGTGCCCTCACTGTGGCGCTGCACCGGACATTCGTGATGGGCTGCATTCGTTCTGGACGTGCCCAGCAACGCCTCCGGTTAGAAAACGGCTCCTCAGGGAGGTGGGCCGACAGTGGAACCACCAATGTCATGATGAGAACTGGAGAATGGACATTCACTACACCGGCAACCTTTGCGACTACATTTTAACTTTTGACTTTATGCAACTTGCATTCCATTACCCCTTCTCATCTAATGCCTCATGGCCCACTTCTTGAATAAAAATAAATTCTTCTTCCCCGACTGCGGCCTCCTGGTACTGGTGGTGTTCGTGAACTACGTCGTCTAGGTAAGTAAGAGTCTGCTCCAAATAACTCCATTGTGCCCATGCAACTCCCGCTGTACCATTGCTGAAGGCTATGTAAAACAACATGGCTGCGAAAAAGTTTATTACAAGGCAGACAAGCCGTTCCCACTCAGCCAGTCACGGCTGCTGAAATACGAGACGTGTCCCAATACCGGCGCCGTATAGTCCGCGCCAGAAATTCGACAGAAATTCGCAGCCGAAACTCTTTGCTATTCACGGAGCATTAGTGAAAGGGCTTCATCAGAAAAGCTTGTTTAAAACAGAACAGCTTGCATTAAAAACTCTTTAGTTGTTCTGAAGAAACTAGTGTCTTGGCCAACACGAGTTCGTCAAAAACGAGCAATAATGACGCTTAAGAAACTCCTTGATGCTGTGTACACATAAATGGTAAACGCCAGTCCTGCTCAGTAGACACCTTCACTGCTGAGCTTGCATGAATTGTTCATAACTATCATGGTTGTCTGACAACCATTGTTGAGCACTGACTTAATGCCTCTTGCATTATGAGCTTATTGGGACATTTATTTCATGTGATTTTTTGTAATACATTTTTTAATTCACCGTGATTATGTTTCTTCTTTGACGACTGTTTACTCTAGAGTGCCTGGCAGGTGGATTGTGCTGTGTTACGTATTGCGCGTTGTGGATGTGTTATAGAGTGTATACGTCGTTAATTGTAGTGTGATCTGCTTGCCCTGCACGAAAAACAGTAGGCGGAGCCCCTGTAAGCACAGACCTATCCTTACACGTTCATCTAGATTAACGATATCGAGACCTAGCAGGGTTGCTGAAGGCATCCCGTTGATTCTCACATCCTTTATTGGGGATCATTTCTTCTAAGTAGACAAGAAAGGCTCAGCCAGCTGTAAACATCGAACACCCTCTCTTTCCAATAGCAAAGCGTCAGCTTTGACCAGATATTACACTCGCTTTAATCTGACGCCTCGTCCAAGAAATGTAAACTGAGACGCATGAAGGTCAAATTTATTTCGGTGTTCACCTAAAATAAAGCCGGAATCTCTCCCGACGAGTCACACACTGAGCCAAGGTACCGCTCATTCAAAGCCAAACTAAAGCAACTAACTATTAAAATCCCAATAGGTTAGGCGATGCAACGTGTGCAACCTATACAATGCCTCCATTCTACTGGCGCCACACGGTGCGGACACCAAGATCTTGAAGCAACAACGAGAAAACAAAAGTTACACGAGGCATAAATGACAGTAAGAACGTAGCAGCAATGCGCTAGCCTAAATTAGGTCCCCGTGGCACGAGGTAACCGGGCTCCACCTGTAGCAACGAGTCATGAACACTCAGTGCAATGCTCGGAGGTAGCTGCGACTTCCGCAACACGACTGAACTTAACATTATCAAGAGTTCGGTAGTAGCGTTAATAGTTCCGGGGTGCCACGACGAGGCGCATGAATTTGAACATTCAATGACATGAGAAAGAAAGAGAATCAGCGGGGGCGAGCAGAATAGAAATTGGCAGTGGGTTAAACTTAGTGTGGGAATCGCTGGCTAGGCGCTGTCTTGAATGGACGGCATTGAATACGATCATACGAACAACGCCACGGTAATCTTTGCGGTAATCGTGCCCGCTATTGCGGGCACGATCCAGGAGCGTCTCGTAGGCTGATCCGGGCCACCAAAATCATGAAGAAGCGCTCCCACGTTGAACAGTCCCTCGTTATCTACTTCCTCGGCCGTCAAATAGCCGCTGCTGCGATTACGCGCGATCACCGCGCTCCCGATGAGAAACCCGGCGGAATTGACCGTTGGATTGCACGGGATTCGACTGCTCGCGCGAAAGGGATGCCAAAGACAGCCGAGCGCCCCTGCATTCCTGAGCGCCGACACATAACAGGGCCACGAGCCCCTAAATTTCGACACGCACCCATGAGACCAACATCAATTGTCCTGTCACACGGCTTTTTATTGAATCGTCTTCGTCACGTGCAACTGCTTCTAACTAAAGTTCTTCGCTGTAGACATGCAACGAAAGTTGCAAGATGTCAGCGCAGGGCTGTTGACCACTTTTCGGACTGAGATTTGACCTCCATCATCTGAGGTATGTCACGGCGCGGATCTAGCATAGAGACGGCGCGAGTACTGGACGCTTCTGTTCGGCTTAACTACGTGCGCCGCTGTTGAAGTTGGCCAGGTGGATGAAAGAAGTGCTGAGAGCAGGATAAAATGGAGGTCCTCGGAAAAAACGAATGCCAGGATCACGCCAAGAAGTTCACGCCGCAAAAGAACCAATTCCAAAAGCATGCGACAGCTGTGCTGGTCAAACACATTACCACCATCGTAGAGGCTGTTTTTCCATTTAGGAATCGGCAAATATACGACAATGTTTGTACGCCGTCTTGGCACATCCTTCCGGCTATTGTGCTCCCCTTAAAGCTTACCGGAGAACTAATGGCAACCTAGAGCTCAACTTCCTAACTCACGTCGTCACGTCGTCACGTGCACGTCGTCACGTGCGTTGTTAATGCTGGTTGCCTCTGTGTAACCTCTAAATGATTGTCTATTCAAAGTGATAGTCTCGGACTGAAAATCTAACTCACCTCTCTAACCATGAATCACTTCACTCACTGGCACAAAAAAACAAGTCCTCATGGTCAAAAGTTGCCAAAATAAGTCGACGTATACCCAAGGCGGGCCCGCAGGGTCCCGGATTCTTCCAGCCCCCCCCCCCCCCCCCCCTGCCCCAGCCCCCGAAAGAAAAATAAAAATTGGCAGCGGTTTAGCTCTGGTTAAACCTCGTTGAGTAGCGAGAGTCCAGCTTCTTTCAGAGACGCAGAACTCGATTCATCGTCATCTGTCGTTATGGATGTACTGTCGCCGGCTAAGGGGGCCCGTCTAGCCCACGTCGTCCTTACGTCGCTTATCGAGACGCTTAGCGCGCTCTTCCTCGTTCTCCTCGGCTGGCCGCCTCCTCTTGCCTTCGTTCATACGACGAGCCCCAGCTTCCTCCGAGCTGTCCATTTCAACCACATGGTCTGTATCGTTGTGATAGATATACCCGCCGCATCTCTGACGACCCTCCGCGCATGCGCACAACTGACGAGGCTGGCTGCTAGAATTTTGATGGATCCTAAATTCTAGAGGCCAGTGTACTGTGCGTAGTGAGTGCACGTTAAAGAACCGCAGTTGGTCGATTTTTCTAGAGCCCTTCTCAACAGCGTCCCTCATAGCCTGAGTCGCTCTGGGACGTTGAACCCTCAGAAACCATAAGCCATTTCTTTGATCCCACTGTTTATTCCTTCCTCTATAGCGTGGTTCGGGTGTCCATGTAGATATATGAGACACTTACGGCATATTCCCTGTCCTCAAAAACCAATTTTCAATTTCACGATGGGACGCCATCGCCCGTTCGGCGCGGCGCCTTGCCCTTGGGGCCATGGCTCAGCGCGAATCCACGCTGATATCGCGATGCGGCTGGCGTAGTATGCCTCTCGCAACAATAGATGTTTTGCGAAGTTCTTGTTGGGCGTGCGCACCTCACCACTTACGGTCAGTCCCGTACGCCCCAATTCAAGAATATACTTCGGGACCCTACCCCCAAAATATGACGGCTGTGTGATTACTTGCGATAATGCATATCTCAACCATTTGGCACGCTGTGTAGATAATTGTTGGCAAAGCGAACTCGCAACTTTTTCTGGGAGTGGCCTGCACGTCTCAGTGCATATTTCCCGAAACAGTCCGGGGTAGCACGTCGTCCGACGTTTTCTGGATGCATAATTTTCCATCATTCTTTTCGCAATTTCAAGCATAATATGCGCCTTCAAAATAGAAATGACCTACACAAAATTTCGTGTTTACTTCTTAATTCACACCACTTCGATGTTTTCGTTTTCATCATTTGTAACAATTTTCTCATCCCTGCAAAACATGAAGAGCTAGTATCTGGGAACTAACAAGATGCCTTAATATAATACTTAAGCAGAAAAACTGTTTCAGACAGATGGAAACAAAAAAACGACTTTGTTGCTCATGGCACCATTCCACGTTGTCACCGTACGAATCTCGTCTGTGCGGATGCCGATTTAGCAGCCGTTCACTTTCGTCGTAAAAATCACGCTCTTGTAATTGTCGACCAATACAGCAACATTAGCCCATAGCAACTGAAAATTCAACCACTTAGCTTTACTGTACAGACGGGCCTCACCGCGATAATAACTCGTAACCGAGCGAGCCTAGGCAATTGGTCACCTTACCTGTACAGACAGGCCTCAGTATGCGCTTCCCTCTGCTTCGGTCGGCGCAAATTTTACAACCGGACTGGGTCTGGCAGCGACGGCTCCTCTTTTCGTATAGGCCCTTCTGAAGCACCATGCTTCTTGCAGCTGGGTAGACCTCAATTTTTTGCCAAGGTATGTGTATAACGTAGAAGGGGGCGGCAGAAAATTAGGTGGATGGATGAGATTAAGAAATTTGCGGGAGTATGGTGGCCGCGGCTGACGAAGGACAGGGTTAATTGGAGAGACAGGGGAGAGGCCTTTGCCTTGCAGTGGGCGTAGTCAGGCTGATGATGATGATGATGATGTGTATAGGACGGCAAATCGGTGGGTGGAATGAGGCACATTAGCTCATCAAGGCCTAGCTCCCGTTCCAGGCGGAGTGTATCAGCTGCCTTGCGGTGTCGTTGCTTAAATCTTTCTTCGAAATTCGGGGTCCAATGGAGGGTTGTGTTTACTCATTGAAAGGCTAAATGTATTCTCTGCGGATTTCGTGCTGCCGTGTGATGGTCGTCCTTTGCTGTAAGTAACATCGTTTCCATCATTGCCAGCATGTGCACGAAATATGCTGGAGCGCTGAAACCTGGCGAGCAGACCTCCGACCGTAATTTGGTATATTGCACGGCTCCCGCTGCCTCCGCTGCACGCTGCATAAGAACAGTATGATGCGGGGAAGGGATGACATCGGTGTTCAGTGCTTTTGGGACAAAGTTGCAATATCAGTGAAAATAGATTACTGTATTGATACTCGAAAGTTATTCGTTAAGACGCCCAGGATCAGGTAATTCTGCATGCGAAACCTGCATGTCCAAACGTGAGGGCGCAAAGCTGTGTGTTTGCCTGGAGGCCAAACTTTGAAGCATGTGTATGTGATGTGCATCGATTTGCGTGTAACACATGGACAGCGTATGCTACGCGCCAAAGCTACATGCGAGACCAGTGCCAACCAACGTACGCATGGACATTATAATTACCTAAATCACCCCATAAAATGTATTTTATTATGACAGCATTATCCTGCATTTCCTAATCCTCTCTTTCCTTTCCTTCCATTTTCGCGGTGTGGAGTAGCCGGTCAGGGTCACGTCAATTCTCTCTGCGTTTCCTCTGACAGAGATTTCCTTTGAGTGTGCCCCGTGTCCATGTAGTGTGAACAAGAAAGGCTGCGATTTAACGCATCAACCAATTCTGTACTACTGAAAATTTCTCAAAGGTCGAATTATCCGAAATTCTTCCTCGATTCCCATCCCGGGCGAAGCCAGGAGCCCGAAGAAGCCGGCGACTCCATCTGGCCCACACTGCGCAGAAATAGTGAGATTGGAGACATGATGCTGTTTCCCAGAGTAGGGTCGGTTTAGTACGAGTGCAATGCATGACAATAAACTCAAAAGCACAGTAAAAAAATGATTTCGCCAAGTGAGTCATTCCTGCAGATGCTGATAGAACCACTACAGTTATGCATATTGCTGCCTCTTTCACAAGAGATGCAGCAGCCGCACGCAATGTTGTCTTGAAACCCGAAGCAACAAACAAGGATTAGTTAAGCGTAATTTCATCCAAATTAACTTCAATAGCGATTTTCTGCACGATTCCAAATAACTAGCGACTAGTTTCGGATTGCAGTCAGGAGTGCCGATGCCTTCGGCTCCTTACATCTATATTAAGCGCTGTCTTGTGCTCCTTGCAACGTTGCCTTTGGAATGTCACAGACTATGAAGTGCAAGCTTTGTCGTCCATTCAGTGCAATTGAAGCAGTTAGTCTACCTAGGGCTGGTTGGGCTAGTTACCGTATTTATTCCCACATTCGACGATGCATCGCATAATTTGAGCCCTCAAATTCGAAAGCTAGAGAAAGAAAACAGCTGGAATGTCGTGTACGCCGAATAACACAGGCTGCAAGCCACCAGCTTTGAATTACCGCAGCCGGCAAAACGCATAGCATCTCTCAGCTGAGTTGGCGTCGAACGGAAGTTCCGACTGAACTTTGACACTTCGTCCTCAGCAACGCGCGATAGAACACGCGACGCGTATACAGCTTTATTTAGTTCCATTAAATTAAGAGAGACACGCGGAACGCCAAAAGCGTCACCATCGTATTCCGCAATCGGCAGTAATCCTGCGTGGCTGCACAAAATGCATGGCGTTGTTATTGCACGCTAAAAGGCGTACATGCTGCTTTCCCGAGCATCTTGCTGAATTTTCGGCAACCTTCGACGCCTCCGCACGAAACACAGTTGCTTGCTTAAGCGCTGCCAAGCCACGGTGACTGAGGAATGTCTGGGAAGTTTTCATTTTCGAAAAGGCCCGATCGCTGCGTTCACAGTGTGGCGATGATCCGTTCTCACCACCGTAACGACTATCTAAAAATCTTTCTCTCGGGAAAGAAGAGACGCATGGCACCGTTGCGCAAAAATGCTGGCAGCATTCGAACTTTCTGATGAATGCTCGAATTGGTGCGGAAGGCAAAGATTTTCGCAGCACCACCCATCGTTTTGGCTCTCTCCCCTTCTTATCAGCATTTACATTCGAGCTTACGCCTTTGACTGGCCGTATTACGAATATTCGTCGAGGTGCAAGATTTGAGATCACAATTTAAAAAAATAAACAAGCTGACCTGTACGCGAGAAATTACGGTAGGCAACAGGATAGTCTTAATATAATGTGCACAAAACAAGGCTTCTAAAATGGAGACCGAGTTGTACCCTCAAAATCTTTCCGTAAGCTAACTCGCTTTTAAGTGGTAAAAGTTATTACAGCCAATACTCCGAAAACAAAACATTCACTTTAGTGTCCCTTTTGGTAGTTATACCAAGGGCCTTTCTTCAGGTGCAAGCACAGGAGGACTACAAAACTTTCATTGCAGGGCAACTTGTGAGGCGGTATTACCGGAGGAATATCGCGGCATGAAGAGTCCCGCAAGTCCTTATTCTTCACTGCTACAGAAACGCGTCTGGTCAGATAAAAGCACAACATGCGTCCCCTGGAAGGGCATTTGTTCTCGCTGCTCGAAGCGTAACCCGTGTATTAAACTTGACAACACGTCGGTTATTCAGCAATGCATTTCTAAAGCATGCCCGATTACACGTAAGTCAAGCGCTGCGCAGGAGCTGATTACCTCATTGTGGTTCGATGAAAATACACGTTACAATATTTTGCTCAAACCTTCCCTGGAATGTCTCTAACTGCAGGCGTACGTAATGAAGGTGGAGTCTAAAATAGATGGAAGAGTGCTGCTTCTCCACTGCAGTGTCGCAAAATGTCACGGTCTACGCGCGCAGTTTTCTTCTCGCGTGATCTCTTTAAAAAATCTCATGGAAGTGTAAGGACGAGAAGGATCTGCCTTCGCAGCATGAGCCGCAACCTATTAATACAATCGAAATCTCGCAAGAAACAGCTATGTGCGCCCAGCGGAGAATGGCATAAAGAACAAACGGAGTTTCGTACGACGACCACAAAAACAAGGGACATTTTGTGTTATAACAATGCAAGGGGAGGGTGCAAGCAAAATATAGGGGATAGTTCTGTAGTGAAAAAAAAAGTATCCTTCTGCACATTAGCTGGCTATACCCATTAAAACGTGAGTTCTCAAAAGGCCCGTTTTGGTTCTAGTTCATGTTTATACGAAACTGCATTCAAGATATCCTGGGGAAAATACGGCTTGCAGAATTATCCCAAACAGCGCTTTCTGCGCCTGTTGTGAAATCCTCAGCACTATACAAGCAGACAGTACGAAATCACATCCTGGTACATTTCGGCCTCGGAACTTGGTAAGCGTCGACGAAAATGGGCCCATGGGCCCTTTAGCTGCTTTCTAACTGGCGGTATATTCATCCATATTGCCGCCCTTAAGAAGGTCACAGCAATGGAATATATATGTGGGTAGCACCCACATATATATAGCACCATTTGGGTTAGCAGAGGTTTTTCGAGCATAGAGCCCATATTGTTCTAACATCTACCTTCAAGTACCCGACAAGGAACCGATCTGGTCTAGATGTAAGAATGTGACATGAGGCAGCCGTAGCAACATCGATATGAGACCCATGTAGAATCAACCGGAGCAAGCACAATTTAGCCCGGCCTACTCCCCACAGAGCGCCGACGTAGGTGCTCCAGCGGTTGCTCCAGCCCCACTTTCCGATTAGGCATTCACTAGGGCCCCCCATTGTGTGCGTTGGGATTATGAGTCCGTTCCACATTCTTCGTGGCAGGTCGAGTTTGATGTCTTGCTGCCTTTCATAGTTAATGGGTAGCCTAGCCTTGCTAGGTTTCGTTTATGGCGTGCGGGGTTCACATCCCAAAGCGACTCAGGCTATCGAGGGCGCGTAGTGGAGGGCTCCAGCCAGTTTAGAACAACGGCGGTTTTTACGTGCACTGATATCGCAATGTACACGGACCTCGAGCGTTTCGCCTCCATCGTAATGCGACCGCTGCGGTCGGGATCGAACCCGCGTCGTTTGGGTAAGCCGCCTTGCACCATAACTACTGTTTATCGCGATTGCCTAGATAGGATTTCCTGCCTGAAGGACTTCCCGCGAGTCTATCATACTGCGAGATCCTGACTATTTCAGTAAACTGGAGTGGTGTGGGGCCCATATCTGAGAGCCTTTCATGGGCAGTGTGGACGGGACACGCAGCGCCTGCTGTATGCTTTTGCATATGATGCCCTCACTCCTCTGCTTCTCGAAGGCCTTAAGATTGAGCAACGGATAAACATAAGCTATTCTACTTCTAATAAAGGCCCGGATGCGCATAGCTAGGATTGCTTGTCTTATCCAGAACCATATTTTGCAAATCCTGTGGATGAGCTTCATGATCTGCTTTGTGCAGCCCTCTAATTTCCTTAGTGTTTCGCCATTACAGTGTTGGTCTGTATCAAGAATCCAAAGCTCTGATATTGTTTAATTTTGGAATGGGGATCCCTCTGACTGTGAGTGGTATCTGTGGCTCCTCCTTACTTTCCCTGCCTTCGGTCTGGTATATCATATAACGGTAAAGATCGACAAA